>NC_135964.1:54843509-54891193 GCF_053455715.1 Rhinoraja longicauda | reverse complement strand
GAGGCTGCAGGGTGACTTGGATAGGTTGTGTGAGTGGGCAGATGCATGGCAGATGCAGTATAATGTGGATAAATGTGAGGTTATCCACTTTGGTAACAAGAACAGGAAGGCAGATTATTATCTGAATGGTGTCAGATTAGGAAAAGGGGAGGTGCAACAAGACCTGGATGTGCTTGTACATCAGTCACTGAAAGTAAGCATGCAGGTACAGCAGGCAGTGAAGAAAGCTAATGGCATGTTGGCCTTCATTGCAGAGGATTTGACTTTAGGAGCAAGGAGGTCCTACTGCAGTTGTACAGGGCCCTGGAGAGACCACACCTGGAGTATTGTGTGCAATTTCGGTCTCCTAATTTGAGGAAGGACATTATTGCTATTGAGGGAGTGCAGCGTAGGTTCACCAGGTTAATTCCCGGGATGGCAGGACTGACATATGATGAAAGAATGGGTTGACTGGGCTTGTATTCACTGGACTTTAGAAGGATGAGAGGGGATCTTATAAAAACATATAAAATTCTTGAAGGATTGGACAGGCTAGATGCAGGAAAAATGTTCCCTATGTTTGGGGAGTCCAGAACCAGGGGTCATAGTTTAAGAATAAGGGATGACCCACCTTGAACACCAGGGGAGCTATGTGAGGATGCTCTTCCTCGACTTCAGCTCTGCCTTTAACACGGTCATCCCGAGCAGACTGGTCACCAAACTTTCTGACCTTGGATTTTCCCAAACCATCTGCCAATGGATCAAGGACTTCCTGACCAACCGCCCCCAGACCGTCAAAATAGGCCCTCACCTCTCCTCCACCATTACACTGAGCACCGGCTCACCACAGGGCTGTGTGTTGAGCCCCATCCTTTACTCCCTCTACACTCACGACTGCGCCCCCACCCATCCCACCAACACCATCATCAAGTTCGCGGATGACACGACTGTGGTTGGACTCATCTCAGGAGGAGATGAGACAGCCTACAGGGATGAAATCCAAAGGCTGGCAGCATGGTGTTCAGTGAACAATCTTGTCCTGAACTTCTCCAAAACAAAGGAACTTATAATTGACTTCAGGAAAACCAGTGCAGAATACGACCCACTCTACATCAATGGGATCTGTATGGAAAGGGTACCCGCTTTCAGGTTCCTGGGTACGCACATCGCAGAGGATCTTACCTGGTCTACCAACACCATCACCACAGTGAAGAAGGCACAGCAGAGACTCCACTTCCTGAGGATCCTCAGGAAAACCAACCTGCAGGAGAAGCTCATGATGTCCTTCTATCGCTGCTCCATCGAGAGTGTGCTGGCATACTGTATAACCACATGGTATGCCAGCTGCTCAGAAAATGACAGGAAGGCCCTTCAGAGAGTCATCACGACGGCCCAGAAGATCATCGGCTGCTCACTGCCCTCCCTGGAGCACCTGTTCAGCCTACGCTGCCTCAGTAGAGCAGGCAAAATAATAAAAGATCCATCCCACCCCGGCCACCGTCTGTTTGTTCATCTGCCCTCTGGTCGACGTTTCAGGTCGATCAAATCCCGAACAAACAGACTTAAGAACAGTTTTTACCCCAGGGCCATACGAGAACTGAACACTACCTTCTGCACTAGGCAACACTGTTAAAACTTTTGTACTTAATATAATTGTATTTATTTGTTTTTGCATTTATTGCATAAATGTTTTTACACACCGTCAGGATTGGCTATTTTTTAATTTCGTTGTACTCGTTGCAATGACAATAAATGAATATTATTATTATTATTATATTATTATTATTATTTAGGACTGAGATGAGGGAACATTTTTTCACCCAGAGAGTTGTGAATCTGTGGAATTATCTGCCACAGAAGGCAGTGGAGGCCAATTCACTAGATGTTTTCAAGGGACAGTTAGATTTAGCTCTTTGGGCTAAAGGAATGGGGGAAAAGCAAGAACGGAGTACTGATTTTAGATGATCAGACATGATCATATTGAATGGTGGTGCTGGCTCAAAAGGTCGAATGGCCTACTCCTGCACCTATTTTTCTATGTTTCTATCTCTCGCTTCCCATATCCCTAATCAGTCTGAAGAAGGGTCTTGACCCGAAACGTCACCCATTCCTTCTCTCCAGAGATGCTGCCTCTCCCGCTGAGTTCCTCCAGGTTTGAGTTTCTATCTTCTGTTTAAACAGCAGCTGCAGTTCCTTCCTACAAAGCCTATTTTCTACCCAATGTAGGTGGCATTGGGAAAGCTATCCAAGGAAATGTTTCAATATTGACACTTGGATTAATGAGTGCCAGCGCCATTGAATTGCTGATGTCTAATATCTGCAGACAAGGTTGATTGCACTGAATCACCTGAGCTGAATGTGACTGGAGCAGAATGAAAATGAGATGTTACTAGTTAATTTGATGTTATTTCAATAACCATATCTATCTGACATACATTTAGATCACAGCGACTCATTGCCAAAGGCTGCAGTTCGGCTGCCTGTGACACCAAGTACCGTCAAACCACAATTAACCTCACTTTCCTGAATACGTATTCAGCAGACTGACAAATGCAGCATCTGCTGCTGACCAGTTTTGTCCCAATATCAGCACTTGACCTGGAGAGCGAGGGGGAGGGGGAGAGGGAGAGGGAGAGGGAGAGGGAGGGGGAGGGGGAGAGGGAGAGGGAGAGGGAGAGGGAGAGGGAGAGGGAGAGGGAGAGGGAGAGGGAGAGGGAGAGGGAGAGGGAGAGGGAGAGGGAGAGGGAGAGGGAGAGGGAGAGGGAGAGGGAGAGGGAGAGGGAGAGGGAGAGGGAGAGGGAGAGGGAGAGGGAGAGGGAGAGGGAGAGGGAGAGGGAGAGGGAGAGGGAGAGGGAGAGGGAGAGGGAGAGGGAGAGGGAGAGGGAGAGGGAGAGGGAGAGGGAGTAGAGAGAGAGAGAGAGAGAGAGGGGGAGAGAGAGAGGGAGAGGGAGAGAGAGAGAGTATTAGCTGCAATGTGAATGCACAAAGGTGGATTGGCTTCCCTGGAGCTCTGGTGGTTGAGGTGAGGCCTGATAGAAGTTTTTTTAAATCATGAGAGGCGTAGATAGGGCAAACAGAACCTTTCAGAATCACAGGTATCACAAACGCTGGAGTAACTCAGCGGGTCAACAACACGTCAGTGGTAAGGAAGCTATTGGAGAGGATTATTCGGGATAACTTTACTCACATTTGTGAGAGAATAGGTTAATTAGAGACAGTATAATGTAATAAAATAACCGCAGGTGCTGGTACAAATCGAAGGTATTTATTTCACAAAATGCTGGAGTAACTCAGCAGGTCAGGCAGCATCTCAGGAGAGAAGGAATGGGTGACGTTTCGGGTCGAGACCCTTCTTCAGACTGACCTCTCCCTGTAGCTCAGGCCCTCAAGTTCTGGCAACACCTCGTAAATCTTCTCTGCACCCTTTCCAGCTTATCATTTAGTTTAGTTTAATTTAGATATACAGCCCAGAAACAGGCCCTTCGGCCCACCGAGTCTGCATCGACCAGTGATCCCCACACATTAACACAAGCCTACATACACTAGGGACAATTAATACTTTTACCAAATATACAAACCCAAACCAATTAACCTACAAACCTGTACGTCTTTGGAATGTGGGAGGAAACAAAAGATTTCGGAGAAAACCCACGCAGGTCATGGGGAGAACGTACAAACTCCGTACAGACAGCACCTGTAGTCGGGATCGAACCTGGGTCCCTGGCGCTGCAAGCGCTGTAAGGCAGCAACTATCTCTGCGCCACGCTTTGATCTTTCTTATAACAGGAACACTGTTACACAACTGAACACAATACTCAAAATGTGGCCTCACCGATGTCCTGTATAACTATAACATGATCTCCAAACTTCTATATTCAACATTCTGACTGATTGAAGTGCGCGCATGTGCAGAACTCTCGGACGGGCGTGGCCTGTGGAATCAGCGATAATTTCCAGACGCTTTGAAGATGTGTATTACAGAAATGACTTGCTTAAAGCTTAAATAAAGTTTAAGTGAATTGGAATTTTCATTTGCCTCACAACAATCTAAGCAACTCAATCTCAGAAGTTAAGCAGTGTGACGTCGAGATGGAGAAACTATTGAAACCACAACGCTTGGATCTGGATCCCAACTCACCTACTGCAGCAAAGGAATGGAAGCACTGGCTTCGTACACTAAATAACGTCTTTGATGAGTGTGGCGACAATGCACCAGACAAATTCAGGACATTAATAAGCTCTGTCTCTTATGATGTATATGATTACATAGAGGAAAGTACAACTTATTTTTCTGCTATTGATGTACTAAGCAGACTCTTCGTTAAGACACCCAATGTAATATTTGCTCGACACCTCATTGCTACGCGTAAACAAAAACCTGGTGAGTCACTTGATGAGTTTTTACAAGAACTTTAAAGACTTAGTAAAGACTGTACCTTCAAAGCAGTTACAGCTGATCAATATCGACAGGAACTTATTCGAGACTCGTTTATCAATGGTTTGGCACTGCCTTTAATACGACAGAGACTATTAGAAAACGAAACCTTGGATTTACAGTCAGCTTACAATCAAGCTTACTCATTAGACTTGGCTCAGAGAAATTCAGATGCTTATGGCTCATCTCATGTGTATTCTGCTGCAACTACTACAAAAGAATCTCACCCAAGTACTAATATGGAGCAAGCTGAAACAATTTCTACTGATAAATGTACCCTTGCTGCAGCAAATACTTATCCAAAAAGGAAGTGTTACTTTTGCGGGGGTAATATTCATAATAGAGAAATATGTCCTGCTCGAGAGGCAACTTGTAATAGTTGTGGCAAGAAGCGACATTATTCTAGAGTATGCAAGTCCAAAGCAACTACTAAAAGTGTGACTGCTGCCATGTATATGCCTTCTTTATGTGCAATTACAGCTGCATTTCCTCAGAGCTTGTCTCACGCAGCTACAACGGTATCCATCAATGGCCATACATTTAATGTACTACTTGATTCTGGCTGTTCAGAAAGTTTTATAAGTGAACAAGTTGTGTCTTGACTAAATCTAACTATAATTCCTTCAAATATCATATCATATCATATATATACAGCCGGAAACAGGCCTTTTTTCGGCCCACCAAGTCCGTGCCGCCCAGCGATCCCCGTACATTAACACTATCCTACACCCACTAGGGACAATTTTTACATTTACCCAGCCAATTAACCTACATACCTGTACGTCTTTGGAGTGTGGGAGGAAACCGAAGATCTCGGAGAAAACCCACGCAGGTCACGGGGAGAACGTACAAACTCCGTACAGTGCAGCACCCGTAGTCAGGATCGAACCTGAGTCTCCGGCGCTGCATTCGCTGTAAAGCAGCAACTCTACCGCTGCGCTACCGAGAAATCTCGATGGCTCTGACATCTCTCATTACTCAAATTATTGGATCTTGTATTGTAGACTTTATTCTGAACAAAACTAGTTATAAATCTGTATGTCTTGGTATTATGGAAAATTTGTGTAGCGATGTAATTCTAGGTCAGGATTTCCAGAAACAGCACAGATCACTTCAAATAATGTATGAAGGAACTATGCCTGATCTTGTATTGTTAAAGCCACCAGTATTGTGTGTTTTTTCTGCTGCATCTGTTGAATGTCCTTCATTATTCACCAATTTATCCTCTAAGTGCAAGCCAATTGCTACAAAATCAAGACATTTTAGTAAGGATGACAAAAACTTTATCACCGCAGAAGTAACTAATCTTTTACGAGAAGGGATCATAGAGCCCAGCTCTTCCCCTTGGAGGGCACAAGTTGTCGTGGTTAAGGACCCCTTGGAGAGACATAGAAAGAGACTCTGCATTGATTACTCTCAAACCATAAACCAGTTCACGAAGCTTGATGTATATCCATTGCCTCATATAGAAGATATTATCAATACATTAGCTAAGTATAAGGTATTCTCTACTTTTGACCTAAAGCGTGCTTACTACCAAATTCCTTTGAAAGAATCAGAAAAGAAATACACCGCGTTTGAAGCAAATGGAAAATTATACCACAACTGCAGAGTTCCTTTTGGTGTAACTAATGGTGTGGCAGTTTTTCAGAGAGAGATGAACAAACTTGTTGAACAGGAAAACCTTAAAGATACTTTCCCTTATCTTGATAATATAACTATTGCAGGAAAAGACCAAGCTGAACATGACAAAAATGTACAATGGTTTTTAGAAGTTGTACATTCTAAAAATCTAACATTAAATGAGGCTAAGTCAATAATATCAGTGTCATCAATTAATATTCTTGGTTATTGGGTTGGAAATGATATGATCAAGCCTGATCCAGAAAGACTCCGCACACTCCAAGAGATACCTGTTCCAGCTACATTAAACTCTCTACGAAGGGTTTTTGGCATGTTTGCATATTATGTTAAATGGATACCAAATTTCTCTGACAAAATTCAACCTTTGATTAGAGCAAAATCTTTCCCCCTTGACTCTACAGCAATTGGTGCCTTTACTTCTTTAAAGAAACAATTAGAATCTGTGACATTACACGCCATCGATGAGGATCTCCCCTTTGTTGTTGAATGTGATGCCTCTGATTTAGCAGTATCAACAACATTAAATCAAGGAGGACGACCAGTCTCGTACTCTCCAAGGTAGTGAATTGCATTACCCACCCGTCGAAAAGGAAGCTACAGCAATTATTGAAGCAGTGAGAAAATTGAGTCATTTCCTTGCTCGCCAGCACTTCACTTTGATAACAGATCAGCGTTCAGTAGCTTTTATGCTAGATAATCGGAAGTGAACAAAGATTAAAAACAGTAAAATTCATGAATGGAGGATTGAATTATCTGCATATAGTTATCCAATTGAGTACCGCCCTGGTAAGGATAATGTTGCTCCGGATACATTAAAACTCGAGCATTTTGTGCCTCTGTTCATTCATCTGCACTCACTGATCTTCACAATGGGCTGTGTCATCCTGGAGTCACTCGTATGTTACACTATGTTCGTTCCAAAAACTTACCTTTCTCTACAGGAGATGTGAAGATGACGTGTGCTTCATGTAGAATCTGTGCTGAATTAAAACCAAGGTTCTTCCGTCCTGAAGAAGGAAGATTGATCAAAGCTACTCAACCTATGGAACGTTTGAGTATTGACTTCAAAGGGCCTTTACCATCCTCCTCTCAAAATGTTGATATACTTACCATAGTTGATGAATATTCAAGGTTTCCATTTGCCTTTCCTTGTCGAAATATGTCAGCTGCTATGGTTATCAAATGTTTAGATCAACTGTTTTCATTCTGTGGATTTCTAAGTTACATACATTCTGATAGGGGCACCTCATTCATGTCAAAAGATTTAAAGGACTACCTTTCTAATAGAGGAATTGCAACAAGTAAAACAACAACATATCATCCTATTGGAAATGGTCAGGTTAAGAGGTATAACGGGATCATTTGGAAAGCAGTGAAACTGGCTTTAAAGTCAAATGACATACCAGATCAGCAGTGGGAATGTGTTCTACCAGATGCATTACACTCCATCAGATCTCTACTGTCAACCGCTACCAATACTACTCCACATGAGCGGTTCTTTAACTTCAAACGGTGTTCTTCTAGTGGTACTTCTCTGCCATCATGGTTGACTAGCCCTGGGCCTGTGTTGCTTCGTCAATATGTCCGATCAAATAAGAATGGGCCCTTTGTTGATGAAGTTGAACTGACTGATGTCAACCCTACTTATGCAACTATCAAGTATCAGGATGGACGTCAGTCAACTGTCTCACTTCGTGACCTTGCACCATGTCCATCTTCTCCATCAGCTCCATCACTCCTTGATAATATTAATCGAGAACTTCCTTCAACACTCCCATCATCCCCTATGAAAACTTCTATAAGTAATTCTAAAATTGAAAATGTAAATAACAATATGAGTGAAGTTGATGACCAAGCAATATATGTACCACCAGCTATGGAAACACAATTATCTCCTGATGCTCCAGTGCTGCGACAGTCATCAAGACATACTAAACCCCCTGACCGTCTCAACTTATAAATAGGAGGGGAGAATGAAGTGTGCGCATGTGCGGGACTCTCGGGCGGGCGCTTTGAAGATGTGTATTACAGAAATGAGTTGCTTAAAGCTTAAATAAAGTTTAAGTAAATTGGAATTTTCATTTGCCTCACAACACTGATGAAGGCCAATGTGATGAAAACCTTGACCAACCTATCTACCTATGACGCCATTTTCAAGGGACTAGGTACCTGCACTCCTAGATCCCTCTGCTCTACAATAATTCCCAGAGCCCTACCATTCACTGTGCAGGTCATTCACTTGCTCTCGTTGGACTTCCCAAAATATAACACATTGCACTTCTCTGGATTAAAATCTATCAACCATTCCTCAGCCTACTTGTCCAACCGATCAAGATCCTGCTGCAATTTTTGACAGCCATTTTCTCTATCTACAATACCGTCCACTTTATGTCATCTGCAAACTTATTAATTATGCCTTGTATATTCTCATCCAAATCATTAATATAGATGACAAACAGCAATGTGCCCAGCAATGTGCCAACCTTGAGACACACCACTAGCCACAGGTCTTCAGTCCGAAAAAGACTGTAAAGACGTTAAGTAATGGATGAAATTCTTTGTATTTCTTCTGTTTTTTTTGTTTATTTTGTTTTTTAATTGATGTCTTTTAACATGTACGAAATAAAATAAAAATGAAATGAATGAAAAAAAGAACCTATTACCATCATTTCTGCTTCCCTCCAAGAGGCCAATTTTCTATCCAGTCGGCTAGCTGTCCTTGCCACCTATGCAATCTAACCTTCTTTAAACTCCTCAAATCTAATCTCCGTACACTCTTCAAATCTAATCTCTGTATCTTGTCATTCGCAGCCTGCGTTGAGACCAGCCACAAAACAACTTAAACTAGCCCTTTTTAATGCTAGATCTTTAGCTAATAAGTCTCTTTTACTTAATAACTTGATTAGCTCCTATAAATTGGAATTCTTATTCGTGACTGAAACGTGGCTAGACAAAGGTAGCAAGGCACCGATCCTTATTGAGTCAGCCCCCCCTAATTATAGCTTAGATATTGTTAGAATACATTAAAAAGGAGGTGGAATCGCCACCTTTTACAGGGATATTTTTAATTGCAAAAGGACATAATTTGGAGAATTTCTATCATTTGAATATCTTTCAGCTGTTTTTAAATGCACCCCCAAAATCCTTTTAATACTTTATATAGACCACCTCAATACTCTGCTATCTTTTTCAATGAACTCGCTGAACTCAATGAATTCATTATTACTATTGAATTTGATGGTTTAATCATTGCTGGTGATTTTAATATTCATGTAGATAATTCAGGGGACAACAAAGCCAAAGAACTCTCTGTCTTGTTGGCCATTTTTGGACCAGCAACATGTGAAACATCCAACTCATAATCGAGGTCACATTCCAGACCTTATCATCACCAAAGGTCTAAACATCTTTAATGTTATAGTAACTGACATTGCCTTATCTGACCATTCCTGCATATTCTTCGATGTGTCTACTTCTCCTGTTACTCAGAATATATCTAAACTATTACAAAATGACATATCAATGGAAACTCTAATGCACTGTAAAAGAGGCCATCTCCCTGGCCCCCACCACTACTTCTATTTCAACCTCAGTTAATGACCTTCTATGTGATTTCAACTTCAAAATCACAAAAGCTATTGATGCTATTGCTCCTATTAGGGTTAAATCCATTTCTGGTAAGCAAAAGGCTCGCTGGAGAACTGTTCCATCTGTAAAGGCCCAAAAAAGGGAGTGTCGTAAAGCAGAGCGCAGGTGGAGAAAATCAAATCTCCAAGTCCATTATGATATCTATAAAGAGAATCTTCAAATCTATAATGCAGAAATAAGAAGCGCCGGACAGTCCTTCTCTAATATTATAAATGATAACATCAATAACGCACGTATCCTTCTAACAAATCCACCACCATCCATTCCTCAGGAACTCCTCTCTACTAGAAAATGCAATGAGTTTGCATCCTTCTTTAATATAAAATAGAAGGCATTAGACAAGTCATTATGTCAGGCACAAAACACATGTTACCTGTTCTCCCAGATAAGGATAATGACACAATTTAACACCATCGACTACAAGACTCTCGATGAAATCATGTCTCATCTTAAAACATCTACCTGTGCCCTCGATGTTCTACCCACGAGCTTTTTTAAAAACATTTTCAGCTGCTTGGTGAGTGAATTAATACAAATAATCAACAATTCCCTTCTATCAGGAAATTTCCCAGAAACTCCAAAAACTGCAGTTATTAAGCTATTAAAAAAGAGTAGCCTAGACCCATTATTACTCAACAATTACAGACCCATATCAAACTTACCCTTTATAGGTAAAATAATTGAAAAAGCTGTCCACCAACAACTTAGAAACAATTAGACCTTAAATGACCAATTTGACAACTTTCAATCAGGCTTTCTCCCCTTACATCGCACTGAAGCGGCCCTGATCAAGGTCTTAAATGACATCCGTTTATATAGCGATTCCAGAAAAATGTCAGTTTTAGTACAGCTTGACCTTAGTGCAGACCACAACATTTTAACAGACAGACTAGAAAACTGGGTTGGACTTTCAGGTACTGTCTTAAATTGGCTTAGATCCTACCAAACTATTATGTCTCCATTGTCTCCAATCAAGTTAAAATGACATGTGGAGTTCCTCAAGGATCAATCCTTGGCCCTCTTTTATCCAATCTCTGCACGCTTCCATTAGGATACATCTTAAAAAACAACAAAGTTGCCTACCATAACTATGCGGATGACACTCAAATTTACATAGCCCTCTCTCCAAATGACTATAGTCCCATCGATAGTCTCCATCAATGCATTGAACAGATAAACAGCTGGATGAGACACCATTTTCTCCAGCTAAACAAAGATAAAACCGAGATAATTGTCTTCGGTGCACATGACAAAAGGTCGATAGTCAGTGCCCACCTTGGTTCTCTCTCTCTTCAGACTAAAAACCAGGTCAGAAATCTTGGTGAAATTCTAGACTCTGATCTAAACTTCAACAGCCACATAAACTCAATAACTAAATCAGCCTACTATCACCTGAAAAACATTGCAAGAGTTAGAGGTTTCATGTCTAAACAAGACCTTGAAAAGCTCATCCATGCATTTATTTTGAATAGGCTTGATTATTGTAATGGTCTTCTGACAAGCCTATCTAAAGGGGCTGTTCGCAAGTTGCAGCTCTTCCAAAACACCGCTGCTGGAGTCTTAACAAAAGCTAAAAAATTTGAAGACATTACACCAATTCTCAGATCTCTACACTGGCTACCAGTCAGTCAGAGAATCGAATTCAAAGTACTCCTAATTGTCCACAAATCACTAAATGGTCTTGGACCAAAATACATATCAGACCTTCTCTCACCTTACATTCCAGCTAGGCCCCTGAGGTCAGCTGGGACCAGTCTATTAAACACTCCAAGAGAAAAAACAAAACACAGTGAAGCACAGTTTTAATCACTCTGCTTCGTGCATCTGGAATAAACTCCCCGAAGAACTCAAACAAGCCCAAACTCTAAATATATTCAAAACTAGGCTTAAAACCTTCATGTTCTGCAGTGTCGATGACTAGCACGTTTATTCTTGTCACTCTACTTACTTTTGGTCTATTCTTATAACTTTTTATATCTTATTACTTTTTATCTCATTTTATTACTCTATCGTTCGCTCGTGTGTCAGATGACATTAGCTCGCTGTTGGCTTCTGTCGGCATCTAACATGTTAACAGAATTGATCACCAGACGCGTTACAGAGTGCATCATGACGTCTTTTCCAGGGCATCGCCACGAGGTGGCTTCTGTCATGACCCCCCATTACTCTATTAATCTTACTTATAACTATTATTTATTTATTTTATTACTGATATTATTTGTATTTCCTACCTTTTCTCCTTGTTCTGTATTTTTATGCTCTTGTGTAAAGCACTTTGAATTGACATTGCTGTATGAAATGTGTTATATAAATAAACTTGCCTTGCCTTGCCTTCCAGAGCAGCTTATCATATGGAACCTTCTCCAATATGTTGCTGAAATCTATATATACAATGTCTACAGCTCTGCCCTCATCAACCTTTTTGGTCACATCTTCAGAAAACTCGAGCAGATTCATGAGACACGGCCTCCCACTTACAAAACCATGCTGACTATCCCTAATCTAAAAGAATGTACATCTTATCCATCTCTGTAATTTTCCAACCACTGATGTTAGACTCACTGACCTATAGTTCCCAAAATCAATAGGTTACAAAGTCACGGGAGGCAGAGATAAGGTGAATGGTGAGGGAGTCGGGAACTAGTCGGCACAGGTTTATGACAAGAGGGAACAGATTTAAAAGATTAGTGCAAATACAGAATAAGCTTCCAAAAATATTTGTAGAGGTGACACAATGGCAATATTTAAAAATATGTTTAGACAGGTACATGGATAAGAAATGTTTGGAGGGATATGTGCCAAATGGAGTTACATAGATACATAGATACCAGATACATGAATAATATGTACAGAGGAGGCCATTTGACCCTTTGAGCCAGCACCGCCATTCAATGTGATCATGGCCGATCATCTACAATCAGTTGAAAGGGACTAGCTCAGCTACAAAAAACTTGAGTGGCTTTACTGAGTTGGGCTGAAGGGCCAGTTTCAATACGATATGACTCATCTCAATAGCATCACAAAGTGCTATTTTTTTTAAATTTGTCGAATTTATTTTTGGCTAAATTAACATGCACTGTTTCCGCTTATCCATGGGCAATCAATTCCATCAGTTGATCAAAACATTATTGATTTTCCCCTTTCAGGTACAGTTGTGTCTCTGATATACTATTTTGCATAAGGTGAATCAGGCGGTTGAGGTTAATATAATCAAGCCCCTTTGGAATTCTAAAACGACAGGCAATTTGCTATTCAATCTTCTCTTTCAGAGACTCTCTTCTCTTTCAGAGGGCATTTAAAAGACTTTTGAATATGCAGGTAATTGAAGGATATGGATTATGTGCAGATCTGAAAGAGGCGAACTTGCCATCATGTTTGGCACAGACACTGTGGGTCGAAGGGCCTGTTCTTGTGCTGCTCTGGTCAATGCTCTGTGTCCACTTTACATAAACACTTTCCAGAATAATTCAGTCACTTAATTATTCTGTATGTTCTCCTATATCGTTCCAATATTATTTTTGAGCAATAATCAAGCATTCCAGTAAGTGTGAAGAAAGGATTTACAAACCTCCTCGCCTGATGTTTGACATATAGTTGTGAAGAAAGCTTTGTCAACCATGATATTAAGCGACACAAATTCATCATTAACCTACTGTGTTTTGCCAAGACCACTTGACCTCAGATCCCATCACAGCCAGGATGGATCCAAACGTAGACTAAAAGCTGACTTCCAGAAGAGAGGTGAGAGTGACTGACCTTGACATCAGGAGAGAATTTGACATAGTGTGACATCAAGAAAGCACGATAAAACCAAAGTCAATAGTCATCAAGAAGATGGCATGATTATCAACGAGTGCTCCACCACCAGCATCTTTGGCCAAAGATTTATCTCAAGTAGTCACATAGTGGCTACAGGTCAGCCCACCATCATCCTCCCAAGGGCATATGTGGATGGGCAGTAAATGTTGAGCGTGCCAACTGTGAAGGACAGAATCACTGCTCAGGGATCAAGAGAATGGCTCAGCCAGTAGGACATATGAGAGAAAGGTTCACACATATATTTTGTACAGAGATATCTTATGAATGTTCGATTGGCAGGAAGGAAGAAGCTTACACTCTATCTCAGTGGAACTCTCTGGGATCTTTAGATGTGACAGTGCAGAAAGAATTTTCTTCTACCTAATCCATGCTCGGTCTATCCTGGGAGACTCTGATATCTTTTTAATTCCTTGTTTAATGGCTTTCTAGAATTTATCAACTACAATGACCATCCTCAGAATAGCTTCGTATTTAGTTCAGGGACTGGATCAGCTTAATCCCACTGATTGTCTTTAACTTCCAATAGATTACTTTCAAAATGGCTCTCAATTTGTGGTAATTATAGAAATGAAGACCAGATGCTTCTGTCTCTTCTGTATGTTGCTATAGAAATCCTGAGTGCCCAGAGACATGAGCTGAACATGATGCAAAACATTTGGGCGTGTGGGCAGTTGAGAGTGAGGAAGGAACTAGCAAGACAGCGAGTGTAGTTGTCAGTGTCAGGGTGAGCAGTGAGTGTGTGAGGCTGAGATTAAGCACTCGCCCACAACAGAATCTCACAACCCAGCTCTCTGCTGGCCGCCCTGACTTGGAGTTTCTCTCACCGGTTCTGCTGCAGTGCAATGGGATCTGCATCTTCCACCTATCAGCCGAGAGCCATCTTCCTGGATGTCGAGGGACGCACACAAAAGGTAGTGACACCGGTTACAATGTGTACTCGGTGTAGATAGGAGCACTTTTCATCAGAAGTACATTTGTAGAATATAGGTACGAACCCGATCAGTTTATTGGAAGAGGTGGATGACTCAAGAAGCATTTGTTTGTTGTAAACCAGCATTTAAGGGATCCAATAGCTAACATAACCCTGTTGGATTTCCAAGTCAGTCCAGCAGGTGGCAGCAGCGAGCAGGGATCTTGCTCCTACTCTGCATTGGACAGAGGGGAGTCGTCTACTTTATTGTCACAAACACACATAAGAAGTTGCCATTATTGCTGCCTATTCTGTATCTTTTGGAAAGGATACATGAGAAAATAGCCTCCTCCCACTCTTAATCATGCTGTATTGATGTGTTTAGTACACAAGGTGCCTAGGTACAGGAACCTCGTGTTATCCAAAATTGAGTCATGAAAGCAACTGTGCCAACAGGGCAGAGGAGGTTAGAACGTAGAACACTACAACACAGGAACCCACAATGTCTGTGCTGAACACGATGCCACGTTAAACTGATCTCCTCTACCTGCACATGTTCCATATCCCTCCATTGCCTGCATATTCAAAGCCTCTTAAACATCACTATGGCATCTGCGCCACCAACATCATTGCAGTGCGTTCCCACTGCCCACTGTGTAAACAACTTATCCCGCACGCACCCCTCTCACCTTAGTATTTGACACTTTCCCCTGGGAATGGGAAACAGTTTCTGACTGTCTATCCTACCTATACCTCTCATAATTGTATATACTTAAACATAGAAACTTAGAAAATAGGTGCAGGAGGAGGCCATTTGTCCCTTAGAGCCAACACCGTAATTCATTGTGATCATGGCTGATCATCCACAATCTTCTATCAAATGTCCTCTCAACCTCCGAGGCGCTAGGGAAAACGATCCCAGTTTGCCCAATCCTTCCTTACAGCTAATGCCCTGCAATTCAGACACCATCACGAGAAACCACTTCAGTGTTCTTTCCAAAACTTTAGGAGTTAGATGGGTTTCAGACTCACAATAACAAAAATATTTTTCTTGCAAGATACAGCAGGCAGTGAAGAAAGGTAATGGTATGTTGGCCTTCATAACGAGAGGATTCGAGTACAGGAGTAAAAAGGTCCTTCTGCAGTTGTACAGGGCCTTGGTGAGACCACATCTGGAGTATTGTGTGCCGTTTTGGTTTCCCTATTTGAGGAACGACGTCTTTGCTATTGAGGCAGTGCAGCGTAGGTTCACGAGGTTAACGCGGCACGGTAGCGCAGCGGTAGAGTTGCTGCTTTACAGCGAATGCAGCGCCGGAGACTCAGGGTCGATCCTGACTACGGGTGCTGCACTGTAAGGAGTTTGTACGTTCTCCCCGTGACCTGCGTGGGTTTTCTCCGAGATCTTCGGTTTCCTCCCACACTCCAAAGACGTACAGGTATGTAGGTTAATTGGCTGGGTAAATGTAAAAAAAAAAAAAATTGTCCCTAGTGGGTGTAGGATAGTGTTAATGTACGGGGATCGCTGGGCGGCACGGACTTGGAGGGCCGAAAAGGCCTGTTTCCGGCTGTATATATATGATATATGATATGATATGATAAACGCTGGGATGGTGGAACTGTCATATGAGGAAAGATTGGAAAGACTGGGCTCGTATTCACTGGAGTTTAGAAGGATGAGAGGGAATCTTCTAGAAACGTATAAAATTATAAAAGGACTGGACAAGCTGGATGCAGGAAAAATGTTCCCAATGTTGGGGGAGTCCAGAACCAGGGGCCACAGTCTAAGAATAAAGGGGAGGCCATTTAAAACTGAGGTGAGAAAAAACTTTTTCACCCAGAGAGTTGTGAATTTGTGGAATTCTCTGCCACAGAAGGTAGTGAGGGGGCAATTCACTGGATGAATTTAAAAGAGAGTTAGATAGAGCTCTAGGGGCTAGTGGAATCAAGGGATATGGGGATAAGGCAAGCACAGGTCTCTGATTGTGGATGATCAGTTATGATCACAATGAATGGTGGTGCTGGCTCGAAGGGCCAAATGGCCTCTTCCTGCACCTATTTACTGTGTTTCTATGTTTCTAAGATTTTCAAAACTAAAGGTCTTTTCAATTGCAATGATTTCATTACTGGAAACTAAAAATACTGAACGCTCTATGTTACATTGATTAAGAGACTAACTGTGCAAGTGTCAGTAGAAATGATTGCTCCCCAGTTTTAGAGACAATGAAACCGACAAGCTGTGCCCTTAAGGGATAATGTCTGATTACTGCAGGGAGGTTACATCTAAACAAACATCCAAACCCTCAGCAGGAGGGTCTCAACCCAAAACGTCACCTATTCCTTATCTCCAGGGATGCTGCCTGTCCCGCTGAGTTACTCCAGCTTTTTGTGTCTATCTTTGGTTTAAACCAGGATCTGCAGTGCCCACATCTAAACAGGTTATTTATCCCCTCTACCAATTCAATCCAAGGCAGCTTTTTTTCCTGCTTACCAATTTCCAAAATAACTTTTAAATTGTATTATAACCAATTCAACCCCTGTAATACAAATAATGTTCCCTAATTCATCACTCACATTGTATCCAATTTGTGTTATTTATGGAAATGCATGTTACAGCAAATCTACCTGTAGCCACTTCTAATCCATGTCCACCGGTCTCTGAATGAGAGGCAGGTGAGCATGCACACAGTTACCGGCAGTGAATGCTAAGCTGAATGGCGGGTTGGTTAGTAAGTATGCCGATGACACCAAGATTGCTGGGTTCGAAGACTTTGAGGAAGGCTGTCAAGATATAGATCAGCTACAGAAATGGGCAGAGAAATGGCAGATAGAGTTCAATTCAAGCAAATGTGAGGTGTTGCACTTTAGCAGGTCAAATGTATGGGGAAAATATACAATTATGGCATGACCCTCAACAGCATTGATGTACAAAGGGATCTTGGGGTCCAAATCTATAATTCCCTGAAAATGGAAACAAAAGTAGATGGTGTGGTAAAGAAGGCATATGGTATGGTATGCATATGGTATGCATATGGTATGCTTGCTTTCATAAGTCAGGGCATTGAGTATAAGAGGCGGGAAGTCATGACAAAGCTTTAGAGGACTTTGGCTAGGCTGCATTTGTGTACAGTTCTTGCCCCCCATTATAGGAAAGATGTGAAGCTTTGGAAAGGAGCTGAAAATTTAAAAATGTAGAGGAGGTTTACCAGAATGATGACTGGATTAAAGGGTATTGGCTACAGGGAGAGGTTGGACAAACTTGGATTGTTTTTCTCTGGAAGGGCCGAGGTTGAAAAGAGACCTGAGAGAGCTATATAAAATTATGATGGGGGTGGCTTAGATAGGGTAGACAGCCACAACCTTGTTCCCAAGATGGAAATATTGATAAAATGCTGGAGGGCATAACTGTACGGTGAGGGCAAAGTTTAAAGGAAATGTCTGACGTACGTTTTTTGCAGAGAGGGTGGTGGTTGCCTGGAATGTGCTGTCAGCGGTGGTGGGAACAGAGGGATATGGATATACAGGGAACAGAGGGATATGGATATACAGGGAACAGAGGGATATGGATATACAGGGAACAGAGGGATATGGATATACAGGGAACAGAGGGATATGGATATACAGGGAACAGAGGGATATGGATATACAGGGAACAGAGGGATATGGATATACAGGGAACAGAGGGATATGGATATACAGGGAACAGAGGGATATGGATATACAGGGAACAGAGGGATATGGATATACAGGGAACAGAGGGATATGGATATACAGGGAACAGAGGGATATGGATATACAGGGAACAGAGGGATATGGATATACAGGGAACAGAGGGATATGGATATGCACAGACAGATAAGAGTTTTTCTTGGCATCATCTTTGACCCAGACATTTTGCACTGATGTGTGTAGGAAGGAACTGCAGATGCTGGTTTAAACCAAAGATAGGCACAAAAAGCTGGAGTACCTCACCGGGACCAGCAGCATCTCTGGAGAGAAGGAATGAGTGACTTTTCAGATCGAGACCCTTCTTCATGTCTGAAGATGGGTCTCGACCCGAAACACACCCATTTCTCCTCTCCAGAGATGCTGCCTGTCCCGCTGAATTACTCTAGCTTTTTGTGTCTATCTTGTGCAATGAAGTGCCTGTTCTCGTACTATGGTCTCTCCTCTGGTTGGACTACCCACATACTGTTTCAAAAAAAACCTTCACCTAACAAATCCTGTCCTGTCTTAGACTCTGACACTAGGAAGTTCCAGTCAATGTTGGCGAACTTAACCCATTGCGACAACAATGTTGCTTATACTTTCCAGAATCTGTCTACATATTTGTCCCTCTATCTCCTGCTGACTTTGGAGACAGTGCTGTAGAGGTTTACCAGGATGTTCCTGGATTATATGGTATTAGCTGCAAGAAGAGGCTGGACAAATTTAGATTGTTTTCTCTGGAGCATTGGAGGCTGAGGGGAACTGTGTACAATTTCTTCCCAGCTGTTATCAGGCAACTGAACCATCCTCTCATCAGTTCGAGAGCAGTTCTGACCCATCAACCTCAATGAAGACCTTTGAACTATCTTTAATCGGACTTTATCAGACATGAATGTTATGTCTTTGCACTTTATGTTGTACCTGTTATCCTTTATCTGTACACTGTGGATGGCTTGATTGCAATCATATGTAGGAAGGAACTGCAGATGTTGGTTTAAATCTAAGATTAGACACAAAATGCTGGAATAACTCAGCGGGACAGGCAGCATCTCTGGAGAGAAGGAATGGGTGACGTTTCGGGACAAGACCCTTCTTCGGTCTGTGTCACCTATTGCTTCTCTCCAGAGATGCTGCCTGACCCACTGAGTTACTCCAGCACTCTGTGAAACGTCACCTATCCATGTTCTCCACAGATGCTACCTGACCCACTGAGTTACTCCAGCACTCTGTGAAACGTTACCCATTCCTCCAGAGATGCTGCCTGACCCGTTGAGTTACGCCAGCATTGATTGTAATCATGTATAGTCTTTTCTTTCACTGGACAGCACACAAACAAAAACTTTTCACTGTACCTCAGTACACATGTACCGAGGTGCAGTGAAAAACTTTGGTTGCACGCTAGCCAGTCAGCGGAAAGACAATACGTGATTACAATCGAGCCGTCCACGGTGTACAGATACATGACAAAGGGAATAACGTGAATAACGTTTAGTGCAAGATAAAGCCAGTAAAGTCCGATCAAAGATAGTCCAAGGGTCTCCAATGAGGTAGATAGTTGTTTGGGACTGCTCTCTAGGTGTTGATAGAATGGTTCAATAGACAATAGACAATAGGTGCAGGAGGAGGCCATTCGGCCCTTCGAGCCAGCACAGCCATTCAATGTGATCATGGCAGTTGCCTGATAACTGCCAGGAAGAAACTGTCCTTCAATCTGGAGGTGTGCATGCCCACACTTCTAAACCTTTTGCCCAATGGGAGAGGGGAGAAGAGGGAGAAGCCAGGTGCGACTCATCCTTGATTATACTGGTGGCTTTGCCGAGGCAGCTTGAGATGTAAATTCACTGGATGTTTTCAAGAGATAGTTAGATTTAGCTCTTAGGGCTAATGGAAGCAAGGGATGTGGGAAGAAAGCAGGAACGGGGTACTGATTTTGGATGATCAGCCATGATCCTGCACCTATTGGCTATCTTTCTAAATGCTGTCAATGGAATGGAGGTTGGTTTGTGCGATGGTTTGGGCTGCGTTCACAATTCTCTGCAATTTCTTGCAGTCTTGGATGGTGCATGATGTGAGGCGTAGATATTGTGTGCCAAAGGCCTGTTCCTGTGCTGTACTGTTCTTTATTCTGTTTTATATCAAGGGTCTCTAACTATTTCTGCACACCTCATTCAGGTCCCCCTTCACCCTACTCGGATGCCCCAGAACACACAGTGATTGAGTGTGACCTTGAAGAGCCATGGATTATGTTGAGAGTCGTTGTGTGTCTGGCTGAGCTATGATGGGCCAAATGACCATCTTTGCAGCCCACCTTCTCTGGTTTTTCCTTTTATTTATGGTGCAGCCTGTCGTTAAAATGTTCCTTTCCTTCTGTTTCAACAGCTGCTTTTCAGCCATTATTGCTGTCCAAGTGACGTCAAGGAGCTGTTGTGCAACACGGCAGGACTGGCTCGGTGAGGCTGATCACACCCTCGTTCCTACGTAGACAGCAGGCTCATAGGCCTCACCCACCTGGGACACAACAAGGGCCTGAACACTCCTGGATCAGGGGCAGTAGGGAGTAGATTCTGCATATATCCACTCCACACTGACCCATCCAACATCCTCAGCCCACGGCAGAATATAAAGCTGACAAGGAAATTCTGGCTGTTTCCTGTGGCGAGGATCATGGAGAGATGACGTTTCAGGTCGGGACCCTTCTTCAGACTGATCCTGAGGAAGGGTCAGTCTATCTATGTTCACCAGAGATGCTGCTTGACCCACTGAGTTACTCCAGCACTCTGTGAAACGTCACCTATCCATGTTCACCAGAGATGCTGCCTGACCCGCTGAGTTACTCCAGCACTCTGTGAAACGTCAACAAATCCATGTTCTCCACAGATGCTGCCTGACCTGCTGAGTTATTCCAGCTATTTGTGTCTTCCGTTGGTCAACCAGCATCTGTAGTTCCTTGTTTCTACGCTAATAATCATGCCTTTTCTCGGGTTTGTCACGTTCCTAAAGATTGACTGATGAAATAGCCACCGTTTATCAAATGTCTGAGTCTAATTTTCTAGGTGTGTTGCAGGAGTGCGGCTATTTCTCTGCTGGATGCAGACAACGCGATAATCTCCATCGATCCCACCATGCCTTCGAATACCGAGAGGTACTCACATTCTGACTGCCCGTTCATCAGTGACTAGTCGATTAATAATATCTGTAAACAGTAGAGTAGTGAGAAAAGAATATTCAGGGTTTCCAGTCAGTGTGTCTCAGTTTTCCCACCATTCTGAGCCATCTCTTTCATCTCTTCATTCCAGCACTCCATATCGAGTCATTACTCTGCCGGGTGCACAGTTATCAGGTAAGGGTCTTCTTTACATGTCAAGTGCACACCTACACTCACTTTCTGATTGTTGGCTTTGAGTGTTATTCGGTGCATTTGTTACCTTCTGTCAGTGAGTTGCTCAGAATTACATTTCTACCTGATTCAGATTGGAGGACTTTAATGTTGGGAAGAAATTCGATTTGTTGGGCTTGTTTTCCCTGAAGCAAAGTTGGCTGAACAGTTACCTGATAGATGTATATAAGATAATGAGAGATATAGATAATGTAGAAGACATTTCTTGAAGACATTTCCCATGGAAGACATTTCAAAAACAAGAAAACGCAGGTCTAAGGTGAGAGGAAGTAATTCTAAAAGTGACTTGAAAAGTATGTTTTATGTTTTATGTTACACACAGAGTGGATGCACCACCAGAGGAGATGTGCAATTAGACACAATTACTGTGATTAAGAGGCATTTAAATAGTCAAGGAATAGGATATGGTCCTAATACAGGGCCTATTTCTGCACGATATGATCAGTCGCACTCTGATTACAGATTATTCTGCTTCGTCAGCAATGGTCCATTCTGAAGTTATTAGGACTTTATTGATTCAGGAAAGTTGAGAGAGGGCTCCATCTTGGTGCCTTGGTGGATTGAAGAAAGTGATTGAGAGTGTCAGGGGTGGAGATATGGTGTAATCAGGGAAGGCAAACCGTGGAGATCATGGCCTGGGGAATCAGGGGTGAATTGTAAAACATTGGGAAATATGGATCAGGGCGATCGGGATGGATTCGAAACATATAAAAATAGGTGCAGGAGCAGGCCATTCGGCCCTTCAAGCCAGCACTGCCATTCAAAATCATTCCTGGTTTTTTCACATATCCCTTGATTTCGTTAGCCCTAAGAGCTAAATCCAACTCTCACTTTAAAACATCCAGTGAATTGGCCTCCGCTGCCTTCTGTGGCAGAGAATTCCACAGATTCACAACTCTCTGGGTGAAAAAATGTTTCCTCATCTCACGCCCAAATGGCCGACCCCTTATTCTTAAACTGTGACCCCTGGTTCCCGGGAATTAACCTGGTGAACCTACGCTGCACTTCTCAATAGCAATAATACCTTTCCTCAAATTAGGAGACCAAAATTGCACACAATACTCCAGGTTCTGTCTCACCAGGGCCCTGTACAACTGCACTAGGGCCTCCTTGCTCCTAAACTCAAATCCTCTCGCAATAAAAGGCAATATGCCATTAGTTTTCTTCACTGCCTGCTGAACCTGCATGCTTATTATCAGTGACTGATGTACAAGCACACCCAGGTCTCGTTGCACCTCCCTTTCACCTAATCTGACACCATTCAGATAATAATCTGCCTTCTTGTGCTTGCCACCAAAGTGGATAACCTCACATTTATCCACATTATACCATATCTGCCATGTATCTGCCCACTCACACAACCTATCCAGGTCACCCTGCAACCTCATAGCATCCTCCTCACAGCTAACACTGCCACCCAGCTTTATCATCAACAAACTTAGAGATGTCACATTTAATTCCCTCATCTAAATTGTTTATATTGTAAATAACTGGAGTCCCAGCACCGAGCCTTGCCGTACCCCACTAGTCACTGCCTGCCATTCTGAAAAGGACCCGTTAATTCCTAATCTTTGCTTCCTGTCTGCCAACCAGTTCTCTATCCATGTCAATACCCTACCCACAATACCATGTACTCTAATTTTGCACGCTAATCTTTTGCGTGGGTCCTTGTCAAAAGCTTTTTCAAAGTCCAGATACTCCACATCCACTGGCTCTCCCTTATACATTCTACTTGTTACATCCTCAAACAATTCCAGAAGATTAGTCAAGCATGATTTCCTCTTCATAAATCCATGCTGACTTTGACCAATCCTGTCACTGCTTTCCAAATGCGCTGCTATAACATCTTTAATAATTGACTCAAGCATCTTCCCCACCACCGATGTAAGGCTAACTGGTCTATAATTCCCCTTTTTCTCTCTCCCTCCTTTCTTAAAAAGTGGCTACATTGGCTACCCTCCAGTCCACAGGAACTGATCCAGAGTCGAGAGAACATTGGAAAATGATCACCAATGCGTCCACGATTTCTAGGGCCACCTCCTTGAGTCCTCTGGGATGCAGACCATTATGCCCTGGGGATTTATCTGCCTTCAGTCCCAACAGTTTACCTGACACCATTTTCTGACTAATGTGGATTCCCTTCAGTTCCTCCCTCCCACTAGATCCTCAGTCCCCTAGTATTTCCGGGAGATTGTTTGTGTCTTCCTCATTGAAGACAGAACTAAAGTATTCGTTTAACTGTTCTACCATTCCCTTGTTTCCCATTATAAATTCACCTGTCGCTGACTGTAAAGGACCTACGTTAGTCTTCACTAATCTTTTCTATTTAGATACCTAAAGAAACATTTACAGTCAGTTTTTATATTCCCCGCAAGCTTTCTTTCGTGCTTTTTTCCCCCTCTTAATTAACTCCTTTGTCCTCCTCTGTTGAGTTCTAAATGTCTCCCTGTCCTCTGGTTTGCTGCTTCCAATGGCCAAATTATCTGCCTCTTCCTTGGATTTAACACTGTCCTTGATTTCCCTCGTCAGCCACGGTTGAGCTGCCTTCCCAGTTTTATTTTTTCACCAGACAGGGATGAACAATTTCTGGAGTTTATCCATGCGGTCTTTAATTCTTCGCTATTGCATCTCCACTGTCAACCCTTTAAGTATAATTTGTCCATCTATCTTAGCCAATTCCCATCTCATACCTTCAAAGTCTCCTTTATTCAAGTTCAGGACCCAAGTCTCTGAATTAACTGTGTCACTCTCCATCCTAATGCAGAATTCCACCATATTATGGTCACTGTTGCCCAAGGGGCTTTGCACAACAAGATCGCTAACTAATCCTTCCTCATTACACAATACCCAGTCTAAGATGGCCTGCCCTCTGGTCAGTTCCTCTACATATTGGTTTGAAAAAACATCCCGTATAAATTTGAGGAAATCCTCCTCCTCAGCGCTGTTACCAATGTGGTTGGTCCAATCTATACGTAGATTAAAGTCACCCATTATAACTGCTGTACCGTTGCTACACGCATCCCTAATTTCCTGCTTGATGTTATCCCCAACCTCCCTACTGCTGATTGGTGATCTGTACACCACTCCAACAAGCATTTCAACCCTTGGCTATTTCGCAGTTCTACCCATACCGATTCTGAAGCGTCCAAGCTAATATCTTATAGAAAAATAGGTGCAGGAGGAGGCCATTTGGCCCTTCGAACCAGCACCACCGTCTCTCCTTGCTATTGCATTAATCTCCTCTTTAACCAGAAATACCACCCACCCCCTCTTCCTTTCGGTCTATCCTTCCTGAATGTTAGGGAAATCGGGGATTAGGATTTGGACAGCGTAGGAGCTGGGACAAGTCAGGGGAATCGACATGTTACATAGTCCATCTACTTCAAATTCATGTTTTTTTGGGAGGTGACATTAGCAACAAGCCTCGAATAAACTCCCTTCACTCCAATCATCTGATTTCAGAGAAAGATGAAGTTTTCCAGAGTGTTCTTGCACAAGTCGCGGAGCAGTTTTCCAGGTAATTGCCGTATTGTTACAGGTGAATATCTCACTCCTCTTAACTCAAGCAAGAGGCTGAGACATTAAATGTTTCTCTTTCAATCAGGGCTTTCAAGATCACTGAACTGAAATCTGAAGTTACAAATCGATTGGCCATATTGGAAAAAAGAGTGGAGCGTACGTGTGTGAGCTGAACACAGAAGAAAGTTTATGGCATGAAGTGCCAAGCACAGGAAATGTGCATCTGTGCAAATGTGTGTGTGTGTGTGTGTGTGTGTGTGTGTGTGTGTGTGTGTGTGTGTGTGTGTGTGTGTGTGTGTGTGTGTGTGTGTGTGTGTGTGTGTGTGTGTGTGCGTGTGCATTGTGTGTGTGCATTTGTGTGTGCGTTTGTGTGTGCGTGTGTGTGTGTATTCGTGCGTGTGCATGCGTGTGTGTGTGTACATACGTGTGTGTGCCTGTGTGCGCGCGTGCATGTGTGCACTTGTGTGTGTGCGTGTGTGTATGTGTGCGTGCGTATGTGCGTGTGTGCGCTTGCATGTGCGGGCATGCATATGTGCATGTGTGCGTGTGTGCGCGTGCATGTGTGTGTGCGTGCATTTGTGTGTGTGCATGCATTTGTGCGTGCGCGCGTGTCTGTGTACGTGTGCGTGTGTTTGTGTGTGTGCGTGCATTTGTGTGTGTGTGCACGCATGTGTGCGTGCATGTGTGTGCATGTGCAAGTGTGTGCGCGTGCAAGTGTGTGCGCATGCAAGTGTGTGCATGTGCAAGTGTGTGTGCAAGTGTGTGCATGTGCAAGTGTGTGTATGTGCGCAAGTGTGTGTTTGTGTGCAAGTATGTGTACGTGCATGTATGTGTACGTGCATTTGTGTTTGTGCAAATGAGGGTGTGAGACACAGCGATAAAGAGACAGATGTGAAATAGAGAGAGATGTAGAGAGTGAGATGGACAAAGGGTGGTGGAAGGAGAGAGAGACAGACAGAGAGAGGAAATGAGAGAGTGGCAGACAGAGGGCATGAGAGAGGCAGACAGGGAGTGAGAGACAGACGAGGGAATGAGAGAGAGAGAGACAGACAGAGGGAGTGAGAGAGAGACAGACAAAGAGGGAGTGAGAGAGAGACAGACAAAGAGGGAGTGAGAGAGACAGGGAGAGGGAATGAGAGAGAGAGACAGACAGAGAGAAAGAGACTGACAGAGAAAGGGAGAGGAGCTGGAGAAAGTAGAAACACAATTGGTTGTTGAAATTGTTTGGTGTTTAGTTGAAACCATTGGAAGACTGTAATGTTGGTCCCTGTATCTACCATGGACTTGTTGGATAATGTTGGTCCCTGTATCTACCATGGACTTGTTGGATAATGTTGGTCCCTGTATCTACCATGGACTTGTTGGATAATGTTGGTCCCTGTATCTACCATGGACTTGTTGGATAATGTTGGTCCCTGTTTCTACCAAGGACTTGTTGGATAATGTTGGTCCCTGTTTCTACCATGGACTTGTTGGATAATGTTGGTCCCTGTTTCTACCATGGACTTGTTTTGTAGTTATTTTTTGCACAAATGTCTTGTTTTTTGCCTTGCAGAATTTAAGTGTAATTGATGTCTAATTGATGTTTTTGTGTATTTGTGTATCTGTACCTGTGAAGCTGCTGGAAGAAGATTGTCATTGTAGCTGTACCTCACTGTACTTATGTTTTAGTTTTAGACACAAAAGGTGGGGGTGTATTGAACGAGCTGCCAGAGGAGGTAGTTGAGGCTGGGACTATCTCAACTTTTAAGAAACAGCTAGACAGGTAGATGGATAGGGCAGGTTTGGAGGGATGTGGGCCAAATGTGGGCAGGTGGGACTAGTGTAGCTGGGACATGTTGGCCAGTGTGGGCAAGTTGGGCTGTAGGGCCTGTTTTCACACTGTATCACTCTATGTCTCTGTATACAACATGGCAACAAGCCCTTTGGCCCACCAACAACGCCGACCATCGATCACACATTCACACTAGTTCAATGTTATCCCACATTCTCATCCACTATCCTACACACTGGTGCAAGTTACAGAGGGCCAATTATCCTACAAACCTGCATGTCTTCGAGATGCGAGAAGAAACTGGATCACCTGGAAGAAACCCACGTGATCACAGCAGAACATGCAAACTCCACACATACAGTACCCAAGGTCAGGATCAAACCCAGCTCTCTGACGGTGTGAGGCAGTGACTCTACCAGCTGCTCCACTGACTTGCCCTTGGGGACGGGACCTGCAGCTTAATCTTCCATAGTACAAGCAAAATAAAGGTGGGTAAAATAAGGGGAAGTTGCTTTATTAATTAGCAAGAATATCACCTCAGTAGTTCGGGATGAAATTACTGAAGGATTGTCCTCTATGTGGGATAATATCTTGTTGGGAGTGTGGGCCCCAAATAGTCAACGGGAATTAAAGGAACAAATATGCTGGGAGATTGCAGACAGTTGCAGGATAAGAAGATTATCATACCAGGGGATTTAAAATGTCCAAATATAGACTCCAGATGAGCCAATGTTTTATTGGTTTATTCCACGAGCTAGAGCTGCTCTGAATCGGACCTGCTGAGAGCCCACCATGATCTATCTCTGCCCCCAGGGTCATCTGGCACAACTGGCCCTGCATGAACCTAATATAGACTCCAGATGTAACATGGGCAGGACCTACCCAGTGAATGGTAGGGCTCTGGGTAGCGTTATAGAGCACAAGGCCTAACCAATGTTTTATAAAGATGCATCATGCTTTCCTGATTCTTAGACTCAATGCCCCAACCTGTGAGAGAAACCATACCAAATGCCTTCTTTACCACTCTTACGTGTCATGTTTTCAGGGAGATATTAAACTTGAATCTCTAGATGCTGTTTAGGGTCTTGCCAGAAGCTATATACTTTCCCCTTACTTATAACCTTTGACATTTGACCTTCCAAACTGCAATATCTCGCACTTGTTTAATTAATCTGCCATTTCTTGGCCCATAACTGATTTATATCCCACTGTATCCTTTAACAGTCTTTCTCATTGTCTGCAACAACAACAGTGTTGATGCTGTTTGCTAACTTAGTAACTAACCAATCTACATTTGTCCAAAAAAAGACATAAAGTGCTGGAGTAACTCAGTGGGTCAAGGATAAGGATAGGCAACGTTTCAGATCGGGTCCCTTCAGACAGAGTGCAGTAGGGCAGAGAAAGCTGGAAGGGAGGTGGGAGTCAGGGAGTGTGAGTCTCCAGACTGAAGAGGCTCCCAACCCAAAATGTAGTTGCTCCGTTCCCTCCAGAGATGCTGCCTGACCCGTTGAATTCCTCCACCATTTTGTGTTTTGCTCAAAATTCCAGCATCTGTAGTTTCTTGTGCATGCTTCTTAATTTTCTGGATCAGCCTACTCTGTGACTTTGTCAAATGCCTTGCTATATTCCACATAGAATCACCTTCATCACTTCCTCAAAAACGCAATCAAATTAGTGAGACATACCCTGCCACATGACAGGGACCAACATTATCCAACAAGTCCATGGTAGAGTGGTTTAGATCGGAAACGTTTCCCCTTATCAGAGGTAGCTAAAACAGAGGACACGTTAAAAGGAAGGGGGAAAGATTCGGAGGGGATCTGAGGGGTTACTTCTTTTAACAAATGTCTAGACCAGCTCTTGAATTGTCTAGGTAAGGAGATGGGGTTAGTACAGACTGGATGGCATGGACATGATGGGTCAAATGGCCTCTTTCTGTATTGTACATCTCTGTGAAAAGTTATTATTAGATAGAACTGGAAATTAAAATAGAAACTCCAGAAACACCTAACAGATCAGGCAGCATCAATAGAAAGGAGCCACAGTGGTACAGCCAGGAGAGTTGCTGCCTCACAAGTCCAGAGACTTCGGTCCTCAGGTGCTGTCTGTGTGGAGCTTGCACATTCTTCCTGGAATCCTGTGGGTTGACTTCAGGTGAACTGGTTTCCACCAAAGACAAGTTAATTGGCCACTGTAACTGCTCCAAGTGTGTTGTCGAATGGTAGAATCTGGTTAATGGTCTGCATGGACCAGTAGGCTAAAGGGCCTGCTCCCCTGCTGTTGACATAAATCTCTAGACAGTTAATGTTTTAGGTTGAAGATTCTTCCCCAGACATTTTGACGAAGGGTCTTTGATTGAACTGTTCCTCTCGCTGCAAGGGGTGACATAGGGACTGACGAGGTGGAGTCACTGTGGATTGAATTGAGGAATTGTAAAGGCAAGAAGACACTAATTGGTGTTATCTACAGACCCCCAAACAGTAGCCTGGATATAGGGTGTAAGTTGCAGCAGGAGTTTAAACTGGCATGTAACAAAGGTAATGCCACTGTGGTGATGGGGGATTTCAATATGCAGGTAGACTGGGAAAATCAGGTTGGTTCTGGACCCCAAGAAAGAGAGTTTGTAGAGTGCCTCCGAGATGGATTCTTAGAGCAGCTTGTAATGGAGCCTACCAGAGAAAAGGCAATTCTGGATTTAGTGTTGTCCAATGAACCAGATTTGATAAGAGAACTCGAGGTAAAGGAACCGCTTGGAGGTAGTGATCATAATATGATTAGTTTTAATCTGCAATGTGAGAAGGAGAAGGTTAAATTGGAAGTGTCAGTGTTGCAGTTGAACAAAGGGGACTATGAAGGCATGAGAGAGGAGCTGGCCAAGGTAGACTGGAAAGGGATCCTAGCAGGAATGACGGTGGAACAGCAATGGCAGGAATTTCTGGGCATAATCCGGAAGATGCAGGATCATTTCATTCCAAAAAGGAAGAAAGATTCTAAGGGAGTAGGAAGCAACTGTGGCTGACAAAGGAAGTTAGGGATGGAATAAAACTAAAAGAAAAGATGTATAACACAGCAAAGAGTAGCTGGAAGCCAGAGGATTGGGAAACTTTCATAGGACAACAGAAGGTAACAAAACGGGCAATACGGGCTGAAAAGATGAAGTACGAGGGGAAGCTGGCCAAGAATATAAAGAAGGACAGTAAAAGCTTCCTTATATATGTTAAGAGAAAAAGAGTAGCAAAGTCAAATGTGGGTCCCTTGAAGGCAGACACGGGTGAAATTATTATGGGTAACAAGGAAATGGCAGAAGAGTTGAACAGGTACTTCGGATCTGTCTTCACTAAGGAAGACACAAACAATCTCCCAGATGTACTAGAGGACAGAGGATCTAGGGGGATAGAGGAACTGAAATAAATTTTCATTAGGCGAGAAATAGTATTGGGTAGACTGATGAGACTGAAGGCTGATAAATCCCCTGGGCCTGATGGTCTGCATCCCAGGGTCCTCAGGGAGGTGGCTCTAGAAATAGTGGACGCATTGGTGATCATTTTCCAATGTTCAATAGATTCAGGATCAGTTCCTGTGGATTGGAGGGTAGCTAATGTTATCCCACTTTTCAAGAAAGGAGCGAGAGAGAAAACGGGGAATTACAGACCAGTTAGCCTGACTTCGGTGGTGGGGAAGATACTGGAGTCAATTATTAAAGAGGTAATAACGGTGCATTTGGATAGCAGTAAAAGGATAAGTCCAAGCCAGCATGGATTTATGAAAGGGAAATCATGCTTGACTCATCTTCTGGAATTTTTTGAGGATGTCACAAGTAAAATGGATGAAGGGGAGCCAGTGGATGTAGTGTATCTAGACTTTCAGAAAGCCTTTGATAAAGTCCCGCACGGGAGATTGGTGACTAAAATTAGACCACATGGTATTGGGGGTAGGGTGTTGACATGGATAGAAAATTGGTTGGCAGACAGGAAGCAAAGAGTAGGGGTAAATGGGTCCTTTTCAGAATGGCAGGCAGTGGCGAGTGGAGTGCCGCAAGGCTCGGTGTTGGGGCCGCAACTGTTTACCATATATATTAATGATTTGGAAGAGGGAATTAGAAGCAACACTAGCAAGTTTGCGGATGACACAAAGCTGGGTGGCAGTGTAAACTGTGAAGAGGATGTTAGGAGGTTGCAGGGTGACCTGGACAGGTTGAGTGAGTGGGCAGATGCATGGCAGATGCAGTATAATATAGATAAATGTGAGGTTATCCACTTTGGTGGCAAAAACAAGGAGGCAGATTATTATCTCAATGGTGTTAGATTAGGTAAGGGGGAAGTGCAGCAAGACCTGGGTGTCCTTGTACACCAGTCACTGAAAGTTGGCATGGAGGTACAGCAGGCAGTGAAGAAATCTAATGGAATGTTGGCCTTCATAACAAGAGGATTTCAGTATAGGAGTAAAGAGGTTCTTCTGCAGTTGTATAGGGCCCTGGTTAGAAGACATCTGGAGTATTGTGCACAGTTTTGGTCTCCTAATTTGAGCAAGGACATCTTTGGAATTGAGGCAGTGCAGCGTAGGTTCACGAGATTGATCCCTGGGATGGCGGGACTGTCATATGAGGAAAGATTAAAAAGACTAGGCTTGTATTCACTGGAGTTTAGAAGGATGAGAGGGGATCTTATAGAAACATATAAAATGATAAAAGGACTGGACAAGGTAGATGCAGGAAAAATGTTCCCAATGTTGGGCGAGTCCAGAACCAGGGGCCACAGTCTTAGAATAAAGGGGAGGCCATTTAAAACTGAGCTGAGAAGAAACATTTTCACCCAGAGAATTGTGAATTTGTGGAATTCTCTGCCACAGAGGGCAGTGGAAGCCAAATCACTGGATGGATTTAAGAGAGAGTTAGATAGAGCTCTAGGGGCTAGTGGAATCAAGAGATATGGGGAGAAGGCAGGCACGGGTTACTGATTGGGGACGATCAGCCATGATCACAATGAATGACGGTGCTGGCTCAAAGGGCCGAATGGCCTTCTCCTGCACCTATTTTCTATGTTTCTCTCCACAGATGCTGCTGACCTGCTATTTCCCATTGCTTTACTCTGATTTCAGATTTTCAGCACCTGCAGATCTTTGATTCCATTTGGTAGAACCAACCCTGAACGCTTACTAACAAGATAATCAGCAAGTGTGAATGGGGGGTGGGCAGGAATCTGTTCCAGCCAGGCTTTTAATTCCAATCTTTGCTTGTTGACAGTGGAGGGACTGAAGGTGGTTGAAATCGAGAAATGTCAAAATGACATTCGAAAACTGCGTGATGAAATTGCAAAAAGAAATGACAGGCGAGTTCTGGGCACATCCCCTCTGGAGAAATGAAAGTGGGGGTGGGGAAAGGAAGGGGGAGGGAGGGGGGTAGTCAATGGGAGTGCCAGAGGGAGTGGTGAGGGAGGGATGGAAGGGAGAGGGCAGGGCAGAGGGAGGTGTAGATGAAGGGAGAGAGGTTGCAACCCAACTGGGGACATATCTGGAGGCTGACTGGGGGATGATTGGAGGTAGGGTTTGAAGCTCGTGAGGTCTAGGTTTGGGGCCTGGGATTGGGGTCCTGGCTGTGGGTAGCAACAGGGTCCATGATGATGGAGGTCTGGGGCATGGTGTCCTGGAATTGGAGACTGATGCTTAAGGTCTACCCCAAGACATGCAGGTTTGTAGGTTAATTGGTCTTAGTGTGTAGAGAGTGGATAAGAAAGTGGGATAACGTAGAACTGGCATGCACGGGTGGTCAATGATCAATTTGGCCTGCGTCTTTAAAACTAAAAATTATATTTAAAAAGTTGTGCCTCATGTTTGCTGTAACTCTTTCACACTCTCCTTCAGCTGATGCCCTCTGGTTCAGACTCCTCTACCCTGGGAAAGACTCTGCCTTCCTCCTTGTCTATGCCCCTCATGATTTTATAAACCGCGATAATCACCTCTTGCTCCAGGGACCAAAGATCAAATTATCCAGCTGCTCTTTATAACTCAAATCTGCAAACCCAGTAAATCCTTGTCAATCGTTCTGCACCCTGCCAAGCTGAGTCTTGGGTTGGAACCTTGATTGACCATTGGCTTCAGATTGGGATGGGTTTTGGAGTTGTGACCTACTTGACATCTTTATTTACACAGGGGATGAGGCTTTGTCATAGGGTCATGGGTCATCGATCTCTGGACATACCTGGGACCAACATGTCCCAATCGAGTAAAACTCGACATTAATTCCATTTGCCAGCACTTGCTCTGCCTTGGCGATTTGAGGTTATGAGTACTGCTCTTCTGTTGTTTGTTCTATGTAGTAATGATGGGAATGTAGATGCCATGATTCATGTTTACAGTTTGTTCACCTAGTTATGAAAAAGAATGCAGAGGAGATATTGAAGGATGTTGCCAGGGCTTAAAAGCCTGAGTGAAAGGGAGAGATGGGCCATTTAGGATATTATTCCTTCAAAGTTAGAAGTCTGAGGGGTGACCTTATAGAGATGAATTGTTGAGATGTGTAAAAACATTTTAGAGATGTATAAAATCTTGAGGGGCATATATATGGATTATGTGGATCAAGGGGCATAAGGATGGTCACAGTATTTCTCCAGGGTAGAGGAGCCTAAAACTAGAGGTTTGAGGGGAAAGATTTAATTGAGACTGTATTTACACAAGAGTTAGAGCACAGCATGGACAACGTTTTCCACACAGAAGGTGGTGGGTATGTGGACTGAGCTGCCAGTGGAATCTGTGGAGGTGCCTATAACTGCTACATTTAAAAGACATCTGGACAGGTATATAGCTACAGTTGAGTGATTTAGGCCAAATGCAAGCAAATTAGACCAGGTCATCCGGCATCTTGATTGGCAAAAACAGGTTGGGTGGATGGGATTGTTTCCATGTAATGTAGTGGTGGGTTGATTTGTGACAGGTTTGGGAGTTGGCTTGGGATCGGTGATGCAAATGTCAGGGGTTATGGGGAGAAGGCAGGAGAATGGGGTGAGGAGGGAGAGACAGATCAGCCATGATTGAATGGTGTACACTTGATGGGCCGAATGGCCTAATTCTGCCCTTATCCGTTATAAATGCTGTGCTCTAACTCTTGTGTAAATACAGTTTTCTGTACGAGAAGAAGCTGATGTCACGACACGATGTCCCATCATATTCAAAGGTAACTGAACTGAGCGAAAGGGAGCGATTGGGTCATCAGGATATTATCCCTTAAATTAGAAATCAGAACTGACCAATGTGGCAGCACTTTTTAATTTATTGCTGACCAAGTGGTCATTACTGGCATGTCAGACACACGTCCCCCCTTCCTACCTGCCCTTCTTGAGCTATTTTCTTGAATCAATATCGTTCTTCTGATGAAGATACCCATAAATCAGGATTAAGACCCGACAATGATGAAGGACTCTCAGTAGAATTGTTACTTGGGATGATGCATGATGTAGACGGATGTCTGCATGTGTGTGGGCATTTGCTGCACCTGCCCTTGATGGTAAAAGCTTTGGGTTTAGAAGCTGATGTCAGAATAACCAGCGTGAATGACTGCAGTGAATGCTTTAGATGGTCCACACTACAACCACTTGCATAGGTAGTGAAGGGAAGGAACGTTTAGGCTGTTGGAAGGTGTACTCTTTCCCCAAAAGTGGATTGTTTTCTTTGGAACACCAGAGGTTGAAGAGAGACTTGTTAGAAATATATAAAACGATGAGAGGCGTAGCTAGGGAAGACAGTCAGAACCTTTTCCCCAGGCTAGACATGTCCAACACTCAAGGGCATAAGTGGCAGGGGCTGCAACACAACCATATCTTGGTCATGGGTGATGGGGGAGGTAGATATAATATTGGCATTTAAGATGCTTTTAAGTAGCACATGGAAGTGGAGGAGATGGATGGATATGGATCATGTACCACAAACATTGTGGGCCGAAGGGCTTGCCTGTACTGTTCTATGTTCCATGTTGGCCCCTTACCTGTTTTACTCTCCCCTCAGTCCCATCATCATATTCCCTCTCTGCATGGTTCAAATCCTTGATATTTTCAGAAAGAGCCTTTAACCACATCTAGTCTCTGTCTGATCTTTCGTGTCACCTGTCGTGTCACCTGTCGTGTCACCTGTCGTGTCACCTGTCGTGTCACCTGTCGTGTCACCTGTCGTGTCACCTGTCGTGTCACCTGTTATGTCACCTGTTATGTGATCTTTTATGCCCTGCCCCTTCTCACTCTGCTTTTCACTGCACATTCCCAAATCCACCTTATGGCACCTCTTGCACTTTTTTTATCTGCACTTTCTTTGTGGGTGTAACGCAGTATTCTGCATTTTCTTTCTCTTTCTGCACTACCTGTTAACTGTGTACAGCATGATTTGATTTGACCGGACCGCACACAAAGCTCTTCACTGTATCTCATGACAATAAACCAATACAAGGTGTATTCTTCCATGGCCCACTACCTTGTCTGCTGAACATTGTAAATTTGCTTTTACCTGAACAGCCACCACATCACCCATCCCATAATAATTAGTTACAGAGTCATGCGGCACAGAAACAAGGCCTTCATCATGACCAAGCCCATCATTTTGCCCAGGTCCACTTATCCCATTTAGAGTCCTTGACTCATGTAGCATTAAAACAGGCCCAAGTCCTGGCAAAAACCTCACGTCTTTTCTGCACTCTTTCCAACTTCCTGGCATCTTTCCTAGAGCAGGCTGATCAAAACTGAACACAAGAGAGTTGTAAAAACAAGCCTGAAGGCTCCGTGTCTCAATGCAAGGAGTATACGTAATAAGGTGGATGAATTAAATGTGGAGATAGTTTTTAATGATTATGATATAGTTGGGATTACGGAGACATGGCTCCAGGGTGACCAAGGCTGGGAGCTCAACATCCAGGGATATTCTATATTCAGGCGGGATAGACAGAAAGGAAAAGGAGGTGGGGTAGCGTTACTGGTTAGAGAGGAGATTAAAGCAGTGGAAAGGAAGGACATTAGCTTGGAGGAAGTGGAATCGATATGGGTAGAGCTACGAAACACTAAGGGTCTAATGAGATGGAGGAACTGAGGGAAATTCAGGTTAGTCGGGAAGTGGTGTTAGGTAAATTAAATGGATTAAAGGCAGATAAATCCCCAGAGCCAGATAGGCTGCATCCCAGAGTGCTTAAGGAAGTAGCCTCAGAAATAGTGGATGCATTAGTGATAATTTTTCAAAACTCTTTAGATTCTGGAGTAGTTCCTGAGGACTGGAGGGTAGCTAATGTAACCCCACTTTTTAAAAAGGGAGGGAGAGAGAAAACGGGGAATTATAGACCAGTTAGCCTAACATCGGTAGTGGGGAAAATGCTAGAGTCAGTTATTAAAGATGTGATAGCATCACATTTGGAAAGTGGTGAAATCATCGGACAAAGTCAGCATGGATTTACCAAAGGCAAATCATGTCTGACGAATCTTATAGAATTTTTCGAGGATGTAACTAGTAGAGTGGATAAGGGAGAACCAGTCGATAAGTTTGCGGATGACACGAAGCTGGGTGGCAGTGTTAGCTGCGAGGAGGATGCTAGGAGGCTGCAGAGTGACTTGGATAGATTAGGCGAGTGGGCAAATGCATGGCAGATGCAATATAATGTAGATAAATGTGAGGTTATCCACTTTGGCGGCAAGAACAGGAAAGCAGAGTATTACCTGAATGGTGACCGATTGGGAGAATGGGAGATGCAACGTGACCTGGGTGTCATGGTGCACCAGTCATTGAAAGCAAGCATGCAGGTGCAGCAGGCAGTGAAGAAAGCGAATGGTATGTTGGCATTCATAGCAAGAGGATTTGAGTTTAGGAGCAGGGAGGTTCTGCTGCAGTTGTACAGGGCCTTGGTGAGACCGCACCTGGAGTATTGTGTGCAGTTTTGGTCTCCTAACCTGAGGAAAGACGTTCTTGCCTTAGAGGGAGTACAGAGAAGGTTCACCAGATTGATCCCTGGGATGGCGGGACTTTCATATGAGGAAAGACTGGATAGACTGGGCTTGTACTCGCTGGAATTTAGAAGACTGAGGGGGGATCTTATAGAAACATATAAAATTCTTAAGGGGTTGGAGAGGCTAGATGCGGGAAGATTGTTCCCGATGTTGGGGGAGTCCAGAACCAGGGGTCACAGCTTAAGGATAAGGGGGAAGTCTTTTAGGACCGAGATGAAAAAACATTTCTTCACACAGAGAGTGGTGAGTCTGTGGAATTCTCTGCCACAGAAGGTAGTTGAGGCCAGTTCATTGGCTATATTTAAGAGGGAGTTAGATGTGGCCCTTTTTGCTAAAGGGAACAGGGGGTATGGAGAGAAGGCAGGTACAGGCTACTGAGCTGGATGATCAGCCATGATCATATTGAATGGCGGTGCAGGCTCGAAGGGCCGAATGGCCTACTCCTGCACCTATTTTCTATGTTTCTATGTTTCTATCAGATTTTACCAACTCTTCTGGCAGTATGTTCCAAATATCAATCATTCCTTGTGCAAAAAAAATTCCCCTTGATTCCTCTTTAAATGTCCTTCCAATTCAAGGTAAGACATTCTATGGGAACCACTCCTTTAAGTATTAGTGACAGTGCCCCTTGAACTTTCCCCATCACCATATCTTTACACCTTTCCATCTCTCTTATCTTGTGCTGGAGGAACTCAGCAAGTCAGGCATTATCTCTGGAGAACATAAGTAATGTTTTGGGTTGCGATCCTTCTTCAGACTCAAGTCCCAACTCAAAACATCATCTATCCATGTCCTCCAGAGATGCTGCCTGACCCGCTGAGTTACTCCAGCACTCTGTGAAATGTCACCTATCCATGTTCTCCAGAGATGTATTTTATGGTTGTGTGTTTGGGTCTCACCACGGTCAGGTAGTTGGTTGATATCTGCAACTTGTTTCCCTTCCAGTACTTGCTCTCGGAAGAATCTATTCAGACACTCAAGAAACCAACATTTGATGCCTGGCAATGGGAAGCCAATGAAGTGAGAACACTCTTCCCTTCCCCCCTCCATCGCTGAGATCCAAAACCTTCTCTCACTGTCGAATCCCCCTCTTCATTCCTATATCTTCACAAATATATCCTCTATCAGCACTTTTACCTCTTCCCCCTCATTTTCCTGCCCCTCAAAACCCACCCACAATACCTCCCCCACCTACCCATCCTTTGCCGGACCTCCGCCACACTGCCCACCGCATATCCCCCCCTCCTCACCAATCATCTTTCATGCACTTTCCAAACCCATTATCTCTCCACTCCCCTTCTCACATCCTACCATCTCAAATGCTTCTCTCACCCCTTGCTCACTGGATGGTGGGTTGGGGGTGTGTGATGGTGGTTGGGGGGGGGGGGCTGGTGAGGTGGGGGTGTGGTGGTTGGGGTGGTGGGGGTGTGGGATGGTGGGGTGGTGGTTGGGGGGGTGGGGATGTGGGATGGTGGGGAGGGGGTGTGTGGCCTAGAGGGTGTGGGTGGGGCTGGGGTGGATGATGGTGGGTGGGGGCCATGTTTGGGTCGGGGGGGGAGGGGTGGGTGGGTGGGGGCCATGTTTGGGGCTGAGTGGGGAGGGGTGAGTGGGGGTGAGGGTGGGGCAGGGGGATCGAGCTCTGGCCCAGTGTGTGGGTGCGGGTGACCTGCCGACAGTGATGGTCTTTCTCTGCCCACACAGATGCTCAGCTGCCTGGAGCACATGTACCACAGCCTGGGACTGGTCAGAGACTTCAGCATCAACCCCATCACCCTCAAGAGGTGGCTGGTAAGGGCACCGCCTGCCCCAGCATCTGCCCCAACATCTGCCCCAACATCTGCCCCAACATCTGCCCCAGCATCTGCCCCAGCATCTGCCCCAACATCTGCCCCAACATCTGCTCCAACATCTGCCCCAACATCTGCCCCAACATCTGCCCCAGCATCTGCCCCAACATCTGCCCCAGCATCTGCCTCAGCATCTGCCCCAGCACCTGCCCCAGCATCTGCCCCAACATCTGTCGCAACATCTGCCCCAGCATCAGTGGGGATTACAGAGGCCGAAACAAAATCAAAACATGGATAAATCAGCAAGAGACACAATAAATCTCCGCTGCACCATCAGAGGGGGGGGGGGGCAGTACTGAGGGGGGGCGGTGCTGAGGGGGGGCAGTACTGAGGGGGGGGGTGTGCTGAGGGGGGGGGCAGTACTGAGGGGGGGCGGTGCTGAGGGGGGCAGTACTGGGGGGGGCAGTGCTGAGGGGGGGGGCGTGCTGAGGGGGGGGACAGTACTGAGGGGGGGCGGTGCTGGGGGAAATGAGGTTCGTGCCACATTGGCTGCTATATTCTGGATGTTGTTGAACTGCAGCATGTTTGGAACTCCCTCAATCCCCACCCACCCGTGTATCGGAAGAGGGGTGAGGGACACGGGGGGGGGGGTGAGGGACACGGGGGGGGACACGGGGGGGGGAGGGACACGGGGGGGGACACGGGGGGACGGGACACGGGGGGACGGGACACGGGGGGACACGGGACACAGGGGGGGAACACGGGGGGGGACACGGGGAGGGACGGGACACAGGGGGGGGGAACACGAGGGGGGGGGACGACACAGGGGGGATGACATGGGGGGGTGAGGGACACGGGGACGGACGGACACAGGGGGGGGGAACACGAGGGGGGGGGACACAGGGGGGATGACATGGGGGGGGTGAGGGACACGGGGACGGACGGACACAGGGGGGGGGGACGACACAGGGGACGACGACATGGGGGGGGTGAGGGGCACGGGGGGGACACGGGGACGTGTTTAACCAGGATGCTATTTCCATTTTCCTCAGCAATGCGTCCATGATAATTACCGCAATAACCCGTTCCACAACTTCCAGCACTGCTTCTGTGTCACACAGATGATGTACAGTATTATCGAGATGTGTCAGCTACAGGTCTGTGGGGCGAGGAGGGAGGGGGAGGGGAGGGGGAGGGGAGGGTGAGGGGGAGGGGAGAGGAGGGGAGAGGGGATGGAGGGGAGGGGGAGGGGGAGGGAATGGTGGAGGGGAGGGGGAGGGGGAGGGAGGGGGGGAGGGAATGGTGGGTGGGTGGAGGGAAGTGCAGGGAATGGTGAGTGGGAGATGGAACGGAGGGGAGGACGGTAAGAAGCAGGAGTGGGGGAAGTTAATGAGGGGATGGTGTGTTAGTTGAAATATGGGATGACATGCGAAGGGGGTGGGATCGAGGGGGAGGTGGGGATCGAGGGGGGATGGGGATCGAGGGGGGGTGGGGATCGAGAGGGGGTGGGGATCGAGGGGGGGTGGGGATCAGGGGGGGTGGGGATCGAGGGGGGGTGGGGATCAGGGGGGGGTGGGGATCGAGGGGGGGTGGGGATCGAGGGGGGGTGGGGATCAGGGGGGGTGGGGATCGAGGGGGGGGTGTGGATCGAAGGGGGGGTGGGGATCGAGGGGGGTGGGGATCGAGGGGGGTGGTGGGGAGAATGCTGCACACGTCCCTGGTGCAGAATAGGAGGGTCAGGGGGTGCAGGAAGCAGAGGTGGGCAGGGGGCAGTCACTTCTTTCCCTCAATCTGCATCTGTGTTCCAGGAGAAGTTCACTCAGCTGGACATCCTGATACTGATGAGCGCTGCCATTTGTCACGACCTCGACCACCCAGGCTACAACAACACGTGAGTCACAACCCAGCCCTCCATCCTCCATCTCTCTCCATCACTACGACCATGAGAGGCGTGGTCCTCTCTTGCTCCAATGTCCACCATACTTTCTCTAAGACACAAGAACGTTGATGAGGGCAGGTCACAGAGGTCGTCTGTGTGGACCTGCAAGATTCCCCACGGTCGGCTGGTCTGGAAGGTTAGATCGCCTGGAAGAACTAGCCGACTGGATACAGAATTTACTTCATGGAAGGAAGCAGAGGGTGATGGTGGTAGATTGTTTTTCAGACTGGAGGCCTTGACTAGTGGGATTGAGCCCATTGCTGTTTGTCTTCTTTATCAATATCAACTATTTGGTTCGATTGGGCAGGCTAGGACTTTAATCCATCGAGTGCAGAAGGCTGAGGGTAATCTTATGGATGTGCACAAAATTATGAAGGGTATAAAGAGGTTGAACGTACAGTCTTTTTCACGTGATTGGGGAATTCAACGAGGACGTAGTGTAAAGTGAGAGGTGGGAGATTTAAAGGGAACCAGAATGGTAGTGGGTAGTGGGTGTAGGAACGAACCATCAGAGGAGGTAGTTAAGGTAGGTACAACAACATTTAAAAGACATTTGGACAGGAAGCTTTTCTAGGAAGTTGGATCAAACACAGGCAAATGGAACTAGACGAGATGGGGCACCTTGGTCTGCATTAACCAGTTGGGCTAAAGGGCATATTTCCATTCCATGTGAATCCAGTTCTAAGTTTTCAAGTTCATTTGAAACAGTTCCATGGATTTCTGAATATTAAAGGGAATGAGGGGGTTGCTAAGAGAGGATCAACCACAATTGATGAAGATCGATGACAAGATGGGTCTGGCTGTGAGTAGTTAATCCCACACTGGGACTGCCAGCACTGGATCTCATCCCTCTTTTCCCCAGCTACCAAATCAATGCTCGCACTGAACTGGCTGTCCGTTACAATGACATCTCACCTCTGGAGAACCATCACTGTGCCATCGCCTTCCACATCTTCTCCCAGCCCAAGTGCAACATCTTCAGCAACATGGACCCAGAGATCGCCAAACAGATCCGACAGGTGAGATTGGGGATAGGGACTGGTCACAAACAGGAACAGAAAGGGACCTCTGGGACCAGAGGTGGTCTGGTGTGACGGATTGGGAGTGGACCTCTGGGCCTGTCCTCGTCGGGAAAGGAGGGGTGGAGTCGCAATTGTGTGTTCGTCTGGAGTCACACTGACCGAGTCCTGTGTCTACTTTAGGGCATCATTACTCTGATCTTGGCCACAGATATGGCGCGCCATGGAGAGATCCTCGATTCCTTCAAACAAAAAATTGACAACTTTGATTTCACCAACAAGGATGACGTGACTTGTGTGAGTGTGAATGCAGGGGCTGGGACAGCCACGACAAACACAGACAACTTCACAGAAATAGTCCATGTGAGCAGTGGAGAGAGAGGGCATAAGGGGCATGAGCCAGCCATTACACCTCCTGTTCCTGCTCCACCAACCATGCAATCCTTTCCTTCAGTTGTGTTCCCTGCACTGACCTGATCAACATGAACATTCCAACAATCTCAGCAAGGACACCCCATGTCTGAGCCTCTGTGGCCTTCTCCATAAATAGTCAAGGACTCACAATCCTCAGGGTGAAGCCTAAGTTTGAGAATGTTCTGGTTCAAAGGTCTGTTTATTTAAAGGTCTGTTTATTGTCACCTGTACCAATTAAGGTACAATGAAACTCGATATTCTAGACATCCATGAGGAAGGCACCAACTCTTTGACCATCCGGTCAACCCTGAATATATTCTGCATCTTACCCATTAGCAACCTTTCTAAACCACACATTCTCTGTACCTTTCTCAAAGCCCATAGTTTTATATCCTCAGTAAACTTGAATATATTACACTTGATGCTCTCACCAAAATCACTGATGTAACTTGAGAAACATTGAGGTCAGAACCAATCCCAGACAAACTATTAAAGTCACAGCTACCAACCTTAAACTAACCTGGTTATTCCTCTTTTGTGTTTTCTCCATTGACTAATTATCTTGTTGCACCAGCCTGTTTACTAAATACTTTACACTAATTTTGTTTAACCATCCCTTGCTTGGCACCCTGTCATTGGCATCTCAACTGGTTTTCCCATATCTACTTCGCTAGTTACAACCTCACAAACCTCAGACAGACATGTTGACCAAAGTCCAGGGAGTTTTGAGGAACAGGGGGTCTATCAGACAAGTCCAAAGATCCTTGAAGGTGTCGGCACAGTTAGATATCATGTTGACACCACATGAGATCCGCACTTAGACAATAGGTGCAGGAGTAGGCCATTCGGCCCCTCGAGCCTTCTTAAATACGCTCCTGTCCCCTAAACTATGGGGATGCACTTGATTCCAGCTGCCTATACCTGCCCCATGCCTCCTTCTATTTCCTGATCAGAGCCTCCTTCTATTTCCTGTCATCCATGTTTCCTTATTCCCACCTGCCTTGCTCTTCACTCTAACAGGAATATGCATGCCTTGGATTCTCATCATCATACTTTTAAAAGTATGCCTCTTTCCGAATATCTTTGCCCACAAACAAACTACTCCAATTAACTTTTACAAGTTCCTGTCTAATACCATCAAAGTTGCCTTGTCCCAATTCAGAAATGTAACCCGTATGCTCACCCTGTCCTTAACCATAACTATTTTAAAGCTGTAGTTGCTGTTCCCATAACCCACACCATGAGTTCAACAGCCTTTACCCATCAGGCTTCTTGCATTAACACAAATGCAATTCAATCCAACAGTAAACATGAAGTGCAGAAGGAGGATTTGTGTTTATCTTTGTGTCCATCCAACTGTACTTCCTTGTTCCCTGCTGTGCTCCTCCCTATCCTCTCCACTGACAATTGTTTCATTGCTTTCCATACCTCACCTGCCTCAGTCCTGCAATGGATCCCACTCCTACCAACCTAGTTCAAACCCACCCGTGTAGCTTCCCCTCCAGTTCCGGTGCAACTCATCCCTCCTCTACAGGTCACCTCTGCCCCACGAGATCCCAATGGTCAAAATGTCTGAATCCCCACTTGCTGCACCAACTCCTGAGCCACGTATTCATCTATCGATCTGTTCTTACCCTCACTAGCATGTGGCACTGGGAGTAATCTGAAGATTACTACCCTGGAGGCCAGACTTTATAACCGTTTACCTAATTTCCTATATTCACATTGTAGGACATCCCTTTACCAACCTATGTCATTTGTGCTAACGTGCACATTGACCTGGCTGCTCCTCCTCCCCCCTGAGAATGTTCTGCAACCACTCGGAGACATCCTGGTACCTGGCACTAGGGTGACAACACACCATCCTGGAGTCTCGATAGCTGCCACACAATCTCCTGTCTTCTCCGCAAGTAGAGTCTCCTAACACTATGGTGCTGCCTGACTTTACCTTTCCCCGCCGTGCTTCAGAGCCAGACTTGGTACCACGGCCCTGACCGCTGCTGCTGAGTGGTCACCCTCCCCAGCACTTGCCCCTCCATAGGTCGCCCCCACCAGGCCGCCCCCACCAGGCCGCCCCCACCAGGCCGCCCCCACCAGGCCGCCCCCACCAGGCCGCCCCCACCAGGCCGCCCCCACCAGGCCGCCCTCACCAGGCCCCTCCATAGGTCGCCCCCACCAGGCCGCCCCCACCAGGCCGCTCCCACCAGGCCGCCCCCACCAGGCCGCCCCCACCAGGCCGCCCCCACCAGGCCGCTCCCACCAGGCCGCCCCCACCAGGCCGCCCCCACCAGGCTGCCCCCACCAGGCCTCCCCACCAGGCCCCTCCATAGGTCGCCACCACCAGGTCGCCCCCACCAGGCCGCTCCCACCAGGCCGCCCCCACCAGGCCGCCCCCACCAGGCCGCCCCCACCAGGCCGCCCCCACCAGGCCGCCCCCACCAGGCCGCCCCCACCAGGCCGCCCCCACCAGGCCGCCCCCACCAGGCCGCCCCCACCAGGCCCCTCCATAGGTCGCCCCCACCAGGCCGCCCCCACCAGGCCGCTCCCACCAAGCCGCCCCCACCAGGCCGCCCCTACCAGGCCGCCCCCACCAGGCTGCTCCCACCAGGCCGCCCCCACCAGGCCCCTCCCACCAGGCTGCCCCCACCAGGCCTCCCCACCAGGCCCCTCCATAGGTCGCCCCCACCAGGTCGCCCCCACCAGGCCGCCCCCACCAGGCCGCTCCCACCAGGCCGCCCCCACCAGGCCGCCCCCACCAGGCCGCCCCCACCAGGCCGCCCCCACCAGGCCGCCCCCACCAGGCCGCCCCCACCAGGCCGCCCCCACCAGGCCGCCCCCACCAGGCTGCCCCCACCAGGCCTCCCCACCAGGCCCCTCCATAGGCCGCTCCATCGGCCTCTCCCACCAGGACTCTCCCAAAACCACCGGCACTTCTTTCATACTCCCACGACATGGATAGGACTGGTTTGGAGGGGTATGGACCAATCACGGGCAGGTGGGACTAGTGTAACTAGGACATGTTAGCCGGTGTGGGAAAGTTGGGCCGAAGGGCCTGTTTCCACATTGTATCACTCTATGACTCAATGACACTAGAAGCAATCACTCCAGGATCCGAACTGCTTTCAGATGCCCAACTGAAAAGGACCTTGTTAACACTGAAAATGACCCAATGAATCTAGATCTTGTTGCAATCTGTTAACCATCTTCTTTATCTTTCGTAGTAAATCTATCTTAGTTAACCTTCTTTATTACGATTCTTTATTATCTATAATACAATTCACAAATTTACCAACCAAGCCGTATATTTTATTAATTATTAATACCGATGACTAGCGGCAGGGAACCCATCACTGGCCTCCTCAGCAAGTTCACAATGATACTGCCAAACGTTCTGAACTCTCCCTATCTCAGTTTTAAAAGCTTCTCACTTTCTAAATGTCCTTTGATCTGCAAACAGCCTCTCCCAATCAACTATTGTAAGTTCTTGTCTAACGCCATTAAAATTGGCCTTGCCCCAATTTAGGACTTTAATTACTGGACCTTTCCTAAAAAGGGTCTCAACCCAAAACGTCACCCATTCTTTCTCTCCAGAGATGCTGCCTGTCCCGCTGAGTTACTCCAGCATTTTATGTCTATCCTTTCTCATTACTAGTTTAAAGCAGTGATCTCTATTGACTGCTTAATTCTACAGTAACTAATCTAGGTTCTAACCTGGAAACAAAGAATCTGTAACTTGCACCTCCCTCCTGCATTGCGGCTTGCATAGCCCAGATGCCCAGACTCCAGCTCATCCACGCGAAGCTGAGTTTCCTCAAACACACACATTTACTGCAGATGTGGTCATCATGGATCCCACAACATCTCTCTAGGTTGGCTTTAGAATACTCACTCCCATCACTGGCACTGTGCTGTCAATGTCCCGTACAGTCCGCTGATCTGCACTCACAGGGCAATGACATAAACACACTCTCCATTGGAATCGCCCAAATTCAATCAATCAACTACAACTGGTTACTCACTGAGGTGGGGAGGGTCAGAGTGAGTGAGGGAGGTGTTAGTGTGAAAGGAGAGAGGGGGGAGAGCATGGTTTAGGTAGGTGGTGTGGGCAGAGGTTCAGTGGAAGGTACAAACAGATCATAAACTTGAGCCTGTCGCTGTGGGGGGGTTGGGAACAGGGACGGTCAGTCAAAGACCCCTGGCACCCAGGCCCAGGTCTGACCAGCTCCACCAGTGCACTCACCACCCTCTGTGTGTAAAACAATTTATCTTGCACATCTCCTTTAAACTTTGCTCCTCTCACCTTCAAGCATTGGTCTCTAGTCTTTTGAATTTCCACCTTTAGAGAAAGGTTCTGACTGTGAACCCTATCTATGTTTCTCATAATTTTATATAATTCTCAGGTTTCCCCTCAACCTCCAGTGTTCCCGAGAAAACAATCTGCCTGTCCGACTTCTCCTGATAACTAATACCCTCTAATCAGGGCAGAATCCTCATAAACCTCCTCTGCACCCCTTGCAAAGTCTCCATATCCTTCCTGCAATGGGGTGACCAGAACTGCAGGCAATACCCCAAATGCAAACCAACCAAAGGTCTTATAGAGCTATGTCAGGACTTCCTGACTCTTGTATTCAATGTGCTCACACTCCCTTCCAGTCACTGCAGGGCTCAGGCAGGCTGGGGAGACACCAGGGTCACTCAGTCTGTAGGGGGGGGGGGGGGGGGGTAGGTTGGAAGTTGAGCAGGGAGGAGAGGGGGGAAAGGATGTGTAAATCTCCCCATTCTGTGTTTTCAGCTGCAAATGGTGCTGATCAAATGTTGCGACATCTCGAATGAGGTGAGGCCGATGGAGGTGGCTGAACCCTGGGTTGACCTGCTTGCTGCAGGAATACTTCATGCAGGGTGAAACCCCCACCACACCCTTCTCCGTATCTCCCGTTTCCCCATTTACCCTCGACTCAATCAAACCAACTCTCAAAATCATTCCCCCCTCCCCGTAAAGGATCCATCTCCCCCAAGTCAGAGAGAGCTAGATAGAGCTCTTAATGATAGAGGAGTCAGGGGGGTATGGGAGAGCTAGAGAGAACTAGAGAGAGCTAGATAGAGCTCTTAATGATAGAGGAGTCAGGGGGTATGGGAGAGCTAGAGAGAGCTAGAGAGAGCTAGAGAGAGCTAGAGAGAGCTAGAGAGAGCTCTTAAGGATAGCGGAGTCAGGGGGTATGGGGAGAAAGCAGGAACGGGGGTACTGATTGAGAATGATCAGCCATGATCACATTGAATGGCGATGCTGGCTCAAAGGGCCGAATGGCCTACTCCTGCACCTATTGTCCTATTGTCTATTGTCTATTGTCAGCCTTCCCTCCAGTCATGCACCAATGCAGAACTCATGGACTTCATCAACTTCACCACCAATATTCATCCTGCGCTCAAAATTACTTGGACCATCTGCGACACCTCCCTCCCCTTTCTTGATCTCAGTCTCCATCACAGGAAATAAACTTGACTGGCACCACAAATACAAACCCACTGACTCCCACAAATGCCTGGACTAACACTTCTTCCCACCCTGCCTCCTGCAAAGACTCTATAACCCTACTCCCAATTCCTCCGTCTACGCCGCATCTGCGCCCAAGATGAGGTGTTCCATACTGGAACATACGAGATGTCCCTCATTATTTAGAGAATGGGGGATTCCCTCTCTCCCATCAGAGATGAGGCCCTCACTCATAT
>NC_135964.1:54707629-54843009 GCF_053455715.1 Rhinoraja longicauda | reverse complement strand
GGTCCCAAGGTGCAGAGCATTGAGTATCGATGTTGGGTAATCATGGTGCAGTTATGTAAGATGTTGGTGAGGCCACATTTACAGTATTGTGTTCAGTTTTGGGCATCATGTTGTGGGAAAGGTGGTGTCAAGCTGGAAAGGGTGCAGAGAAGATTTACGAGGATGTTGCCAGGACTCCTGGGCCTGAGGGAAATGGAGAGATTGAGCAGGTTCAGACTATTCCTTGGAGTGTAGAAGGATGAGGGGCGATCTGATAGATGTGTACAAAATCATGAGACGAATAGATCGGGTAGATGCAGTCTCTTGCCCAGAGAAGGGGAATCGACAACCAGAGGACACGAGTTGTAGGTGAGGAGGGAAAGATTTATTAGGAACCTGATGGGTAATTTTTTTACACAAAGGGTGGTGGCTGTATGGAATGAGCTACCTGAGGAGGTCGTTAAGGCAGGTACTTTCGCAACATTCAAGAAACATTTAGGCAGGTACATCGATAGGAAGGTTTAGAGATACAGTGCATTCAGAAAGTATTCAGACCCCTTCACTTTTTCCACATTTTGTTACGTTACAGCCTTATTTTAAAATGGATTAAATTCATTTTTTATCATCAATCTACACACAATACCCCATAATAAAAAAAGCAAAAACATGTTTTTAGAAATTTTTGCAAAGTAATTAAAATGAAATAACTGAAATATCACATTTACATAAGTATTCAGACCCTTTGCTGTGACACTCAAAATTGAGCTTAAGTTCATCATGCTTAAATTAATTATCCTTGATGTTTCTACAACTTGATTGGTGTCCACCAATGGTAAATTAAATTGTTTGGACATGATTTGGAAAGGCTCACACCTGTCTATATAAGGTCCCACAGTTGACAGTGCAGTCAGAACAAAAACCAAGCCATGAAGAGGAAGGAATTGTCCGTTGACCTCCAAGACAGGATTGTGTCGAGACACAGACCTGGGGAAGGGTAAAAAACAATTTCTGCAACATTGTAGGTCCCAAAGAGCACAGTGGCCTCCGTCATTCTTAAATGGAAGAACTTTGGAACCACCAGGACTCTTCATAGAGCTGGCCACTCGGCCAAACTGAGTAATCGGGGGAGAAGGGCCTTGGTCAGGGAGGTGACCAAGAACCCGATAGTCACTCTGACAGAGCTCCAGAGTTCCTCTGTGAAGATGGGAGAACCTTCCAGAAGGACAACTATATCTGCAGCATTCCACCAATCAGGTTTATGGTAGAGTGGCCAGACGGAAGCCACTCCTCAGTAAAAGGCACATGACTTGGAGTTTGCCAAAAGGCACCTAAAGGATTCTCAGACAATGAGAAACAAGATTCTCTCGTCTGATGAAACCAGGATTGAACTATTTGGCCTGAATGCAAAGCGGCACCATTCATCACCTGGCCAATACCATACCTACGTGAAGCATGGTGGTGGCAGCATCATGCTGTGGGGATGTTTTATAGCGGCAGGAACTGGGAGACTAGTCAGGATCGAGGGAAATATAAACAGAGCAAAGTACAGAGAGATCCTTGATGAAAACCTGCTCCAGAGCATTCTGGACCTCAGACTGGGGCAGAGGTTCACCTTCCAACAAGACAATGACCCTAAGCACACAGCCAAGACAACGTAGGAGTGGCTTCGTGACAAGTCTGTGAATGTCTTTGAGGGGCCCAGCCAGAGCCTGGACTTGAACCCGATCGAACATCTCTGGAGGGACCTGAAAATAGCTGTACATCAACGCTCCCCATCCAACCTGACAGAGGTTGAGAGGATCTGCAGAGAAGAATGAGAAATTACCCAAATACAGGTGTGCCAAGCTTGTAGCGTCATACCCAAGAAGACTTAAGGCTGTAATCGCTGCCAAAGGTGCCTCAACAAAATACTGAGTAAAGGGTCTGAATACTTATGTAAATGTGACATTTCAGTTATATATTTTTAATTACTTTGCAAAAACACCTGTTTTTGCTTTTTTATTGTGGAGTAATGTGTGGAGATTGATGATTAAAAAAAAGAATTTAATCCATTTAAAAATAAGGTTGTTACGTACCAAAATGTGGAAGAAGTGATGGGGTCTGAATACTTTCTGAATGAACTGTATATGGACCAAAAGCTGGCAGGTGGAACTAGTGTAGATGGGACGGGCAAGTTGGGCCGAAAGGCATGTTTCCATGCCGTATGATGCTATGGCTAATTCTCTCTCCACAGATGCCGCCTGACCACAGAATATTTCCGTTACTTTCGGGTTTTGTTTCAGATTTCCAGCATCTGCAGATTCTGATTTATAGTTATGTTGTGGCAGTATCTGTTACAACCAGTGCAGAATACAGTGTGGTAGCTTCAGAGAAAGAAACTGCAGGACTCACCGTGAGGTAGAGTGTGAGATGGGGAATCTATCAGCTTGTCGGTCAGGCAGGTGAAGGGTTGTCACCACCAGGTGAATGCCATCGGATTTCACACGTCCTGAATTGTTTAATTTCCAGGTGCAAAAGATGAAGAATGAATCCTTAACCCTAGGGAACAAAAAGTGAAAATATTCTGGAGGTGAGCAGCAACCTGTGGGATCGATTCCGGTCAGAGTGAGTGGGGCTACTGGTGCCGACCATGATATCTATCCAGGCTAGTGCAATGTTCCTGCATTAAAGCATTGAAATTTTACCTGCCTCCATCACCTCATCTGGCAGCTCCTTCCATGTGCCCAGACCCTTTGTGTGAAATACTGACCCCTTTCATCTCCTTTAAATTTCTCCACTCTCACCTTAAACCTGGGCTCTCTAGTTCTAAACTCCTGTGCCCTGGGGAAAAGACACTGTCTATCTATCCTAATTATAAGCCTCAATTTTATAAACTATCAGGTCACCACTCAGCCTCCTATGTCCCAATGAGTGACCACCGGGACCACGGATATTTCCCTGACCTCAAGACGGTTTCCACAGCAAGAACTGGGGACGAAGCTTCTGTCCTGCATGCATCTCCTGGAGTTTCAGGTCCTTCTTCATTGTGCAGCAAGGTTGTACAATGCCTCGCTGACGATGCTGTCTGTGGAGGCTGGATGATTGGGTCTGAGCACCACCAAAGGCCAATATTGTTTGACGTTCCACCGTGCTCGCAGGTTCCTGTCATTTTGAACCATTTATTTTGTAACAGCTCTGGTGACTTGTTGTGTATTTGTGCTGTAATTGGAATATGAATAAATTTCGGACACGCATAAGTATTCAAACGTGCTTGTATTCGTTGGATGCTTTCAAGAGAGAGCTGGATAAGCTCTTAAGGATAGCGGAGTGAGGGGGTATGGGGAGAAGGCAGGAACGGGGTACTGATTGAGAGTGATCAGCCATGATCGCATTGAATGGCGGTGCTGGCTCGAAGGGCTGAATGGCCTCCTCCTGCACCTATTGTCTATTGTCTATTAACGCCATCTTAAGTTCCCTTTGCGCATACGTACAATCGCGCAAGTCATTTCATATAACATAACACAACATAACATAACAACACTTTATTGTCATTCGGTATAAATACCGAACGAAATTTCAGCAGTCACAAGACACAGCAAAAAAGAAAAGAACACAGGACACACGACCCCAACACAAACATCCATCACAGTGACCCCAACACCCGACCCCAACACAAACATCCATCACAGTGACCCCAACACACGACCCCAACACAAACATCCATCACAGTGACCCCAACACACGACCCCAACACAAACATCCATCACAGTGACCCCAACACACGACCCCAACACAAACATCCATCACAGTGACCCCAACACCCGACCCCAACACAAACATCCATCACAGTGACCCCAACACACGACCCCAACACAAACATCCATCACAGTGACTCCAAACACCCCCTCACTGTGATGGAGGCAACAAAACTTCCCCTCTCCTCCCCCCGCACCCACGGACAGACAGCTCGACCCCTACCGAGGCAACCGACACGCACAGCCCCCGCAAGGGGATGGAAGACCCCGCGGCCGAGCTGCCCCGGGCACCGAAACGTCCCGCGGCCGCACCGGGCGATGTTAAGTCCAGCGGCCGAGCTGCGCCGGGCGATAGAAGGCCCCGCGGCCGCTGCTAAGTCCCGCGGCCGAGCCGCCCCGGGCACTGAAACGTCCCGCGGCCGCACCGGGCGATGTTAAGTCCAGCGGCCAAGCCGCGCCGGGCACTGAAACGTCCCGCGGCCGAGCCGCATCAGGTTTCCATACCCAACATTCCTCCCCCTTTTACCTGGAGGCAAGTAACACAATTCCAATTCTAACGTCACATAATATCAACCAACAGACCTGCATATCGTACGAACATGTGTCAAACAAAATACACAATACATTGTTAGTATATAGTAGGTTCACTTATACAGAACATAATCCTCAAATCTTTTAGGTGTTCTTGTAATTCTATTAGACCTGAGTCCATCTGTCTGTGTTGGATTTTGCATTTGTTCCGAAATATCCGGCTCCGGCTGTTGTTGGGCTATCACGGTGGATTAAATGTTCGTCAATAACAGGCTCCGGCTGTGATGTTGTGTTATCACGGTGGATTAAATGTTCGTCCCTCTCTGAAGTGCTTCCAGGATTTACACCTACGGTCAGAGTTGGCCTAACTATCAGTAGATAGTTTGGTTGAACCCCTTCTCTTTGTTGGAAGTGGGTGTGTTCGTCACCTTTTGGCAAGTACCCTCGCATTTGATCGACATGCCGACGAACGACTCTTCCCTCACTCAACTTTACATTGTACAGGACTTCACTGATACAGGACTTCACTGAAAGTGCAAGAAACATTTCCCCAAGTTAATCCGACCTCACTCCTTGTCCTGATCACCGTTGCTAGTTGGTGCAAGAGGACATTTCGCTGCCGCTCCTGGGGCTCTGCCCGATTAACAACCAAAAGACGGGTATTTTGTGTCAAAACAAAACCGAGATCATTTTAAAAAACTGTTGGGGATATTTAACTTTTCAAAATGATGTTAGTTGTTGATATAAGAGGTTTTAACGTCGACATCTGGTTTTATTCGACGCTCATCTGTCTATTTTCCCCTTAAACACGCTCTCTAATTGAGGCTTCACCCCCTGATGTCAGGTGCAAGAACTTGTTGAGGTTGAGCTGAATGAACCTTCAAACTGTTCCCATGTGGAGACCAGGGCCCGGCTCTCGGGAGACACAGCGGTAGAAAGTCCCGGCGCTGTTATAAAATCTTCCTTCGTTCCCCGAGCAGGTATTTTCAAAATTATTCACTGACGGGAAGCGGAGCTGAAGCAAAGTTCAGACGCAGATTCGCCGTGATCTTGTTCAGGGTGCAGATGATGCCTCAGAGATGGCTGAGTGATCCAGACCGCTCACAGACCTTTCAATGGCCCAACTCTTGTGCCTTTGACTTCTAGTGGCGGTATCCAGGGAGGGTGCTAGGCACAACGCCTGATGAAGGGTGTCCCTTCCCACCCAAACCACCCCCTCCCCAGGTAACCCTAACCCTACAACCGCAGGAGAAGCCACACCTGTCCCCATACCTCGACTGTCCAGGGACCCGAGTCCTTTCAGGTTAGGCAGAGGTTCACCTCCAACCCCATCGACTGTATCCGCTGTTCCAGATGTGGAGTTTCGATCACCCCAATGGGGGCTTCGATCGCCTCGACCACGGGAGAACAAAGAAGTAGTTTGAATTTTATTGCCTTCCATCACTGTGAGGAATGTGGAATCCAATGTGATGCATGTTTATCTTAATTTTTTTGTAGTTGTGTCTTGTTGCTTTTCACTTAGAATGGCTGTATGGTAACTCAAAATTCACTGTACCTGAATTGGTACATGTGACTATAAACTGACCTTGAAACCTTGACTCTTGTACATCGGCGAGACTAAATGTAGAGTAGGCGATCGTTTCGCTGAACACCTTCGCTCAATCCGCCTAAACCTACCTGACCTGCTGAGTTACTCCAGCATTTTGTGAATAAACCTACCTGATCTCCCGGTTGCTAAACACTTTAATTCTCCTTCCCATTTCCACACTGACCTTTCTGTCTTAGGCTCCTCCATTGTCAGAGTGAGGCTAAACACAAATTGGAGGAACAGCACCTTATATTTTACTTGGGCAGTTTGCAGCTCAGTGGTATTAATATTGATTTATCTACCTTCAGGTAGCCCCGGTATTCCCTTTCTATTCCTCCCCCACCCAAGTGACACGAGCTTCCCAGTTTCACCTAACAATTGCGTTTCCTTTATCATCGTTACTTTTTTGCATTTCACTCATTGTTCTTTATCTCTCTACATCTTTGCCAATATCTCTCATTCCCCTTATCCCTAACCAGTTTGAAGAAGGGTCTCGACCCGAAACGTCACCCATTCCTTCTCTCCAGAAATGCTGCCTGTCCCGCTGAGTTACTCCAGATTTTTGTGTCTATCTCCCTGCTGTGGACGGTCCTTGTTGCCAGATCCATCACATTCCCAGAAGGAAGTGGAGTTCCAAGGCACTGTGGTGCAAGCTTGTGTCACATTAGTCTTGGCTTTCCAGACTTTTAATTTTCAAGGAATGGTTTTATTTGAGGTATTAAAAGAAATTAAATGCAATTGATATTTTTATTACTTTAATTTTCAACATTTGTTTCAAACATAAATTGCAATTGATTAAAATAAGTTTACGGCTGAAATGTTTCACAAAGAATGGAATTTGATTGATTTATCAACAAAAACAGAACCTCGAATGACCAGAGATTGTAAATTTGGTCAAAAAGAAAACGGAAGCAGGTCCAAGATTTAATCAGACGAAATCAGAGGAGGCTTCTGAGGAATATAAAGCAAGGAGGAACAAACTCACAAAGAAACTAGGTGCAAGAGTAGGCCATTTGGCCCTTCGAGCTAGCACCGCCATTCAATATGATCATGGCTGATCATCCACAATCAGTACTCTGTTCCTGCCTTCTCACCATATCCCTCGATTCCGCTAGCCCTAAATGCTCCATTTAACTCACTCTTGAAAACATCCAGTGAATCGGCCTTCACTGCCTTCTGTGGCAGAGAATTCCACAACTCTCTGGGTGAAAAAGTTTTTCCTCATCTCCGTTCTAAATGGCCTACCTCTTACTCTTAAACTGTGGCCCCTGGTTCTGGACTCCCCCGATATCGGGAACATGTTTCCTGCATCTAGCGTATCAAATCCCTTAATAATTTTGTTTCTATAAGATCCCCTCTCATCCTTCTAAACTCCAGTGATTGGGCAATTGGAAGGGCCTGAAGGAACACAAACAAATGATGTGTGAGGTAAAAAAAAGAGAGGAAAGGAGTCGAGTGCTTGCGTGAGGCGTACAGCAGGGGTCAAAAAATTGGGAAAGTTTACACACAAAATGACCAGTTTCAAGCCTCCTTTAGTGCATTTCAAAGTAAAAACGGACAATCCAAATTTAAGTGAATATGTTACCGTATACTAATAACATTTTTATTATTTTAATTAATTTAGTTATATAACTTTGCACTTAAATTTATTATTTACTCATTACAGTTCCACCAGATTTTCTGGCACTCTTGGTTCCAGAGCCATGCTGGTTTATCCAGCCAGCCAAGGAAGTCAGCTATGGGGATAGACGTGCTGGCTCCAGCTGGGCTGGAGTTCCAGAGCCCCAGCCACAGGTTGCAAATTCAACCCACCGCTGTGGAAGTCCCGATGAGGTTGAGATTGGCTGCCTTGCCCAGCCTAGATGCCATATTTTCGGGGAGACTTCCAGGACGGGGGATTCCAAGTGGGCTCTCGTAATTTTGTCCGGATTTCAATGATTATCGGCTATTTCTTGCGGAACTCTTAGGAACCTCTAGCAGAACCCTAGTGTTCATCTTTTTTTTCCTTTCTTTTTTTCGATCCGATTTCTCCATGGGTAAATGCGATTTTGGCAAAGTGAAAAACGCGGAAATACGCGGAAACTTCACATGCCTGTTAAAGAAAATCACAAGGCTTTTTATACCTACGTAAAATAAAGTGTACCAGGGAGAAGAAACAGCCTGTTCAAGGATAAAGGTGGAATTTGTGCCTGGACTCTGGGGATGTGGGCATGGAACTAAATTAATACTTTGCATCTGTTTCATCCTGGATGTGGGGGGCAGTGAGATCAATGTGAAGAATTCCAATATGCATGGTCTGTTTGAGAATAAGGTGTTGTGGTTCTTGAAGAGCATTAAGGTGGATAAATCCCCAGGGACTGATGGGATGTACAAGGCTATTGAGAGAAGCAAGAGAAGAGATTGCAGGAGCGTTGATGAAGATCTTTGAGTCTTCTCTTGTCACACGTGAGGTCCCAGACAATAGCTAATGTTTAGGAAAGAACTGCAGATGCTGGTTTAAACCAAAGACAGACACAAAAAGCTAGAGTAACTCAGTGGGTCAGACAGCATCTCTGGAGAAAAGGAATAGCTGACATAGAAACATAGAAAGTAGGTGCAGGAGGCCATTCGGCCCTTCAAGCCAGCACGACCATTCATTGTGTTCATGGCTGATCATCCACAATCAATAACCCGTGCCTGCCTTCTCCCCATATCCCCTAATTCCACTAGCCCCTAGAGTCTATCTAACTCTCTCTTAAATCCATCCAGTGATTTGGCCTCCACTGCCCAATGTGGCAGAGAATTCCACAATTTGACGTTTCGGGTCGAGACCCTTCTAATGTTGTTCCTTAGTTTAAGAGGGGAAGTAGAGAAAATTCCGGGAAGTTATTGGAAAGGATTCTTCAGGATAGGATTTACTCCCATTTGGGAGAGAATGTGATAATTAGGGACAGCCGGCACAGCTTTGTGTTAAGGCATGTCGTATCTTGCGAAAAGTCGAGCTTTTTGAGGAGGTGATGAAAGAAATTGATGGGGGTAGGACGGTGAATATTGTCTCCATGGATTTTAGCAAGACATTTAATAATGTCCCCTGTGGTGGGCTGATTCAGAAGATAAAGATGCACAAGATTAACAGTGACTTGGTTGTATAGATTCAGAAGATAGACAGGGTCAGGCAGCATCTCTGGTGAGAAGGAATGGGTGACGTTTGGGATCGAGACCCTTCTTCAGATTAATGGATCTATGGATTCAGAACTGGCTTACTGATAGAGGACAAGGTTGTAATGCAAGGGCAATATTCAGTCTGGAGGTCTGTGACCAGTGGAGTTCCACAAGGATCTGTGCTGAGATCTCTGTTATTTGTGAAGATCTAGTTTATTCTGATCAAGTGTGATCAAGTTAAAACTTTAACGGATGCAAGGAGAAAATATATAATTAACGACAAGATCCTTAACAACATTGATGTACAGAGGGATCTTAGGATCAAAGTCCATAACTCCCTGAAAGTAGCAACACAAGTAGATATAGTGGTAATGAAGGCATATGGTATGCTTGCTTTCATAGGTCTAGACATTGTGTATGAGTCAGGAAATTAGGATGCAGCTAAAGAGGACTTGAGTGTTGCGAGCAGTTCTGGTTTCCCCATTACGGTGCGGATGTGCAGGCTTCAGAGTGAGTCCCGGGGAAGTTTGCCAGAACGATGGCTGGATTAGGGGGTATTAGCTACAGGGTTGGATTGTTTGTCCTGGAAACCAGAGGTTGAGGGGAGACCTGATCTAAATATGAAATGATGTCGGGTAGACAGTCAGAGCCTTTTTCTCAGGATGTAAATATAAAATACCAGAGAGCACAGCTTTCAGGTGAGAGGAGTAAGGTTTAAAGGAGACAAGGGTGACATTTTATTTTGCAAATAGACAATAGACAATAGGTGCAGGAGGAGGCCATTCGGCCCTTCGAGCCAGCACCACCATTCAATGTGATCATGGCTGATCATTCTCAATCAGTACCCCGTTCCTGCCTTCTCCCCATACCCCCTGACTCCGCTATCCTTAAGAGCTCTATCTGAAAAAACAAATGCGGAAATTTGTGTGAATTTGTTCTGCCCCCTTTCAAGCTTAATGACATCATTCCAAGTATGATCTCACCAATGGCCAGTATAGTTGTAACTCCCTAACATGTACAATGATTGGACCAATGAGGGTAAATGGGCCAAGCATCTTTTTCACCACCCTGTTCACCTGTAACAGTTTCAGGGACCGATGTTCCCCTAGATCTCTCTTCTACATTATACAGGCAAGGTGGATGAACAGGGCATGGGATTGGGATATTACAGCTAATCGAGTACCACAGCTAAGGGAGGATCAGGACTGTCAGTGTAATGATCCAGATGTTAGTGCAGTAACAACATCTGCAAAAAAACAAAATTTGCAGGTGCTGGAAATCTGAAATAAAAACAGTAAACAGAAAACGCCATTTGTAATCAGCCCTGTGCTGGTTTGTTCTGTAATGGTCACGTTTGACTTTACCACTAAGTAGCATTGTTTAATTTTACAGCTAATTGATGAATACTCTATTGCAATTGGAATAGTTTCCTGAGATTATGTAATTATTAGATGGTTTTAATTACACCAAATTCACATGCACGCAAACTCCAACAGAAAGCAACAGGCTTGGAAGCTCAGGTAGAACCCAACATTACTGGTAGACCAACCAAGACTGGAACTACAAACCCACCCCTCTCAGCAGCACATCCCCAATACCAGGTCTCGACACACCCAGCCTTCCTTCCCCAGCACAAACCCCAGCAGGATAACAGTTGATGTCATTCCTAATTGCTCGGATATAGATAATTTAGAATCTGAGGTCAATATATTTTGCTCGCCAAAATGTATTGAGGGTGGTGAAAGTATGGTTGGAAAGATCAAGCTCGCAGACTACGATCAGCTCAGGTTTGAAGGTTGCCTGCCTATTCTCACGGCCAGAGTAAAGTTGCCTGCTGATACTGAGGGCAAATACACAGAATAAACGTCCGTAACTCTGCGAATAGTTTGGAATCCTGTTCACCCCAAACCTCTTCAAACTCTGCCAATTTGTCAGAGGCTGCTACAGACCAACTTCTCACCCACCAACCAGCCCCTAACTGTAAACATTGTAGAGACCAGGACTATATCCGAGGCAGGCCTCCAGGCACCAGGAAATATCAAAGCAGCATTCACACCCTTGTCCTTTTGCTGTGTCCACTCAGCTGGCTCAGCTCCAATGCCCTTTTGTCCTGCGTTTGGTGCATTCGTAACTCTTTCTTCCACTGATACTGGGCCGAATTATCCAAAGACACTTTGTACAAACTGCTGTAGTTGTTTCCAGTGACAGAGTCTGTTGGGGAAAGATATCAAGGTGAAAATTAACAGATCAGTTTGTGCAACCTCTAATTGCAAAGCTATCTCAGAAGGCAGCTAACAATAAATTACAGTGAGCCTGGATTGGATAAGAGTCAGTCATGCAGCATAGGAACCATCGTGACCATCAAGTACCCATCTGCACTGATCCTATTTTCCAGCATTAGGCCCACAAACATCTATGCCTTGGCAATTTGACTGCTCAGTTACTTTAATGTTATGGGAATCTGTTTCGATTACTCCCCGAAACCAACCCATCTGCTGGGTGACAAAAATGTTCCTTCTAAACTTCCTGAGATGAGAACATACAGGGCAAGATTAGCAAATTTGCTGACGATACAAAAGTGGGTGGTTTTGCAGTTAGTGAAGATGGTTGTAAAACATTGCAGCAGGATCTGGATCGATTGATAGTGAAGGTGGTGAGACATTGCAGCAAGATGTGGATCGATTGATAGTGAGGGTTGTGAAACATTCCAGCAGGATCTGGATCGATTGGTAGTGAAGGTGGTGAAAGATTGCAGCAGGATGTGGATCGATTGGCCAGGTGGTCTTGGTGGAATTTAATGCAGAGACATGTGAGGTGTTGCATTTTGGGAAGTCTAACATGGGCAGGACCTACACAGTGAATGGTAGGCCTCTGGGTAGTGTCGTAGAGCAGAGGGATCTAGGAGTGCAGGTGCATGGTTCCTTGAAGGTGGAGTCGCAGGTAGAAAGGGTGGACAAAAAGGCGTGTGGTACATTGACCTTCATCAGCGTATTGCGTATAGAAGTTGGGAGATCATGTTGAAGTTGTATAAGACGTTGGTGAGGTCACATTTAGACTATTACTTGACCAAGTGGACCCGTTGGGCCCAAACCTCTCCTGCATTGGTGCAGCACCCTCTCCTCCCCCTCAGTCCCTCCCCTCCCTCCCTCCCCCCTTGGAGATAGATTTAAACTTTAAAATGTGAATAACTTTAAAAGTATAACACCGATTTCAATGAAACTTCTTCCATTAGCACCAAAGGGACGACGATGAGTAAGGTGGGCCGAACATTGTCTCGCAATCGTGGACCGTTTTGGCTGTCGATCAGGAACAAACAAACAAACAAATGAGAGTTTTAGTGGATAGATATTCAATTCTGGGCACCATGTTATAGGAAAGATGTTGTCAAGCTGGAAAGGGTACAGAGAAGACTTACAAGGATGTTGCTAGGGTTAGAGGGTCTGAGCTACAGGGAAAGGTCTGGTAGGCTGGGTCTCTATTCGTTGGAGGATGAGGGGTGATCTTATAGAGGTGTACAAAATCATGAGAGGAATAGATCGGGTAGATGCACAGAGTCTCTTGCTTAGAGTAGGTGAATCGTGGACCATAGATTTACGGTGAAGGGGAAAAGATTTAACAGGAATCTGAGGGGTAACTTTTTCACACAAAGGGTGGTGGGTGTATGGAACAAGCTGCCAGAGGAGGAAGTTGAGGCTGGGACTATCTCAACATTTAAGAATTAGGCAGATACATGGATTGGACAGGTTTGGAGGGATGTGGACCAAACGCAAGCAGGTGGGACTAGTGTAGCTGAGACATGTTGGCCGGTGTGGGCAATTTGGCCGAAGGGCCTGTTGCCACACTGTATTACTCTATGGCTCCTATTTCTTGTCTATATTATGTTTATTATTGTCACTTGTATCGAGATGTAGTGAAAAACTTTACATGCTACCCAGTCAAATCATACTATGCAGTCTTGTAGAACGGAGACACTGAGGTACACAGATCCCTGAAATTGACAAACAGGTAGACTGTGTCGTGAAGAAGGTGCTTCGCTTATCAGTCAGGATTCTGAGTACAAACATTGGGACATCATAATGCAGCAGTATAAAATGTTGGTGAGACGACACTTGGATTACTGTATGCACTTCTGGTCACTCTACTACAGGAAGAATACCAAGAAGCTGGAAAGGATGTAACCAGGATTCAAGGGCATGTGTTAAAAGGAGGGACTGGGACTATTTCCTCCCCAATTGCAGAGGAGTGACCTTAGAGAGGTTTACAAAACCACGAGGGACATAAGGTCTGTCAGCTCAAGGGTGGTAGGGATCTGGAATTCACTGCCTGAAACCTCCTCACTTTTAAACAACGGTCTGAAGAAGGTTCCAACCCAAAAACGTCACCTTTTCTGTTTCACCCAGAGATGCTGCCTGACCCACTGAGTTGCTCCAGCATTTTGTCTATCTTTGGTGCTTATGAACCCAGGAGCTATGACCATCTCTGGGCCCAGTGTTGGAAGCCGTGATGAGACAGGCTCTTCACAAAATGGTGGAGTAACTCAGCGGCTCAGACAGCATCTCTGGAGAACATGTACCTATCCATGTTCTCCAGAGATGCTGTCTGACCTGCTGAGTTGCTCCAGCATTTTGTCTTTCCTTGGTTAACCAGCATCTGCAGTTCCTTGTTTCTGTAGCCTGATGAAAGGTTGAATGTTCTCCTTTGGTGTCATAAATATTTTAGATTTGTATAAAACTAATCACAATCCCTGGATGGGGGTGGGTGGAGACATCACTTACCCTGGAATTCCTCCATCTTGGCTCGAATTGCCTCTTCGATTTTCCGTTTGTCCGGATGTTGCAGAATATTCTGTGAAAAACACAGTTGATGTTGGCATTTCCATGGGCCGGCAGGATTCTGTATCATTCAGCAATATGATTCTTCAATGAGGAGCTAGCAAGTTCCTGGCTTCACTCGGACAAACAACGGTGAACTGTCAGGCTCCCACTCCCCACTGAATTGGAAGACACCCCAATCAAAGAATATTCTGGAAATTGTCTGAAGGGTCCATTATCCAGGTGACGACGTTGGTTTCCTCTGGGTGCACCAGTTTCCTCCAACACCCCAATGAAGTGAAGGTCAAAGTAAATTGTCCCCAGTAAGTAAGTGACCGACACAGGGGAGACTAATGGAGGATTGGTGTAAATAGGTGGCACGCACTCGTTGGCCAAAGAGCTTAAATCTCTCAAGGCTGGTCAAGGTAGGAGATAGACGGTGGTTGTTGAGGTTTCTATTTCCATTTGCCACAGCACAGGTTCAAAGACCATGGGAGAGGGTGCGGGGGGCAGAGATTCAAAGTTATTGGTGAAACAATTAAATAGAAAATAAAGACAAGATTCCCTCACCAGGGATGGCGAGGACTGGAATTCCCCAAATGGCCTGACCTTTAAACCACTTGGCTGAGCATGCCTCCTCACCTCCCTTTGCTTCCTATCCAATTGGCCACTTCACCATGGATCCCAAGTGATCCAACCTTCTGGACCAGCCTGCCATGCGGGGCCTCGTTAAAGGCCTTGCTGGAGTAGACGTAGACAACTTCTACCTTGCTGCCTCATCAATCCTCGGTCACATTTTCAAAAATAAACCAAATTTAGGAAATGTCTCTGAAGTGATCTTTCATTCTGATGGTACCCACCATCAATCTCTACCAACCCAGGCATCCCAACCCACTGTCCCCATCTCCCCATACCTGCCAATGGCCCTCCTGTGCTTGATAGAGAACAACCATTCCTCCATCCAAGATCCAGAGACCTGAGGAGTCATCGAATGCTACATCCCAGGCTCGCTGGGTCACTGCGATTGTCTGCCGATGATTCAGTTTCTGAGCCACAACATCCAGCTGGAGGATGTACACTGAAGGGAAACTGACAATGTTTGATGTGAGTACAAAAAGCACAGCGACACCCGCATCAATCATGATGCTCCCTTTGGGCTATCTCTTCAAACACCCCACAGCAGATACAGCCAACCCTACGTTACGGATCAACCGTGATGCTCCCTTTGGGCTATCTCTTCAAACACCCAACAGCAGATACAGCCAACCCTACGTTACGGCGCTGTCTCTGGTAAACCGGCCGCATTGTGATTTTCTGTAACCCAATCCGTTTCCCATTGAATCCCATGCCTTACTCAGAGATGTATTCCTTTTTCTCACATTAAGCTATTTTATCAGCAATGACAGCCGAGTCCTACATTAGACTGGGGGTGAATAGACAAGGCTCGTACGAAAGAAACAACAAATTCTGCCAATTTTTATTTGTGGTCCCCCAATACTGTGGGGCAATAAGTAGGATGTGACCGTGCTGACCAGATCAGTCATCGCCGCCCCTCCTGCAGTCAAAGGAGATGTTCTCAGATGTCTCAGGGTGCAGCGTGCGCACTCTTCAACCGGGAGGCATTTACTTTGACGTGTAAGGCTCGTGGTTGAAGAAAGGTTGATATGGTTTTGGGTAGTAGATAAAACTATGAAAGGTAAAGATAGTCAGAGGCTTCTTTCCCAGAATGGGAATGTAAAACACAGTAAATGGTCTTACCATTACCTTACACAGTCCAGCTCCTGTACTCAACACCATGTCTCATGAAGGCAAGCATGCCAAATGCCGCATGCACCACCCTGCCTACCTGTTTTGCTACCTTCATACAACTATGTACCTAAACCCATGGTCTTAATGTTCTATTAATATTCCCTGGGACCCTACCTTTTACTGTGTAACTCCTGCCCTAGTTTGTCTTACCAAAGTGCAACGTCTTCCACTTTCTGAATTAAACTCCATCTGCCATTCCTCAGCCCACTTCCCAGTTGATCAAGATTCCATTGTAATCTAAAATTACAATGGACTCTCAACTATAATGTTCTATTCTTAATGTTTTATGCTTTATTCTTAACTATTTACTGTATGTTCGTGTTGTTACTTGTGAGCAAGGCACCAAGGCACATTCCTTGTATGTGTACATACTTGGTCAATAAACATTCAATTCAATTCAAAAACTTTCTTCACTGTCCACTACATCACTACGATTAGTGTCATCCACAAATGTAGGACTGTGCCACCTACACTCTCAGCCACATTGTTATATAAGTGACCTGTGGACCTGGCTTAAACAGTGGACCTGGCTCCAGTCACCGTGACACACACACTTTACACGCCACCCGTCTGAAATAGAAACCTCAACCACCACCATCTATCTCCTTCCTTGGAGCCAAATGGCCATCTCACCCTGGATCCCACGAGATCCAACCTCACCAGACCAGACAACCATATGGGACCTTGTCAATGGTCTTCCTAAAGTCACGTAGACAACATCAATCGTCATGGTCACCCTCCGGATTTCCCTCATCAGTGTACTCCGACCTTCCTCACGGAGTTCATGACCCCAGCTGCCTTTAACTGACCCCTGCCGCCTCTGCCCAGAGGGTCAATATCTCATCATCCCGGGTTCCCTACTATTGCCTCCTTGCCCTTCACAAGAAAGCTGGTGAATCTTTGGGATTTTCCACCCTGGAGCGTTGCTGGGCTCAGTTGTTTGCGTTCTTTCAAAACATAGATCAATAGATTTCCACAAAAGGTAGTAAGTGATGCGGAAATAGTGTAGGAATATGGTGCCTGCCAGGATAGGTCAAGATCCACATCAATGGCTCAGCAAGGATCAATGGGCCGAATGGCACATGGTGCTTCTATTCCTTCTGTTCTTGTACGTTACACTTACCCATCACAAAGAACAGCAAAATAATCGCCCTGCCCGCAGTGGACGATCCGTGTCACGGCACACCTGGCCTGCAATTCAGAGGCAGAGTAATGGTTGAGCACAGTAATACTCCCACAGTCCCCCAGATGAATGGCATTCCCAGCGACAGATGGATGGACAGTTCTCAGGACCACCCGGTAGACTATTCACCTTCTGACATCCAGAAGCTTGTACATCACTCATCTTAAAGCAGTCCAGCTCGGTCCCACTAAGGTAATGCCAGAGTCTGATGGTGCCATCCTGGAGACAATAAGAATGGGCAATTGAAACCGACAGCATGTCAAACATTCCCATGGTGCAATGCTCTATTTAAGGATAGCAAGCCACACAGCCCATTGCTGCTGCACCTGGAGCTTTGCATCTCAATTCCCCCACTTCTTGCCTTTTAAATGGTAGTTTCTGCTTCAAAGGTTCCAAGAAAAATTCCTATTCCAATATTCAGCGTAAAGGTCACTGCTCCTTCCAGGAATAACTATCAGTCTCTGCCTCATGTTACTGATTCACTGACCACGGTAATCACCTCGGTCTGTCACAATATCAAGAAAATTATTTACCAATTAGTCATACAGCAAGGAAACAGACTATTCGGCCCCTCTAGTCCATACCGACTAAGATGTCCCATGTATGCTAGCCTCACCTGCCCCCGTTTGGCCCATATCATCTTTCATCATGGACACACAAGAGACAACAGATGCTGGAATCTGGAACAATGAACAATCTGCATGTTGACAATTCTTCCCCCACTGCCCTCTGCCACCACATACGCGAGTTCCTCCAGCTTACTGCATACTGCATCAGTCTGAAGAAGGGTCTCGACCCGAAACGTCACCCATTCCTTCTCTCCATAGACGCTGCCTGACCCGCTGAGTTACTCCAGCATTTTGTGATACCTTCGATTTGTACCAGCATCTGCAGTTATTTTCCTAACCAGCTTATTGCTTGTTCATCCATCACATTGAAGGGTTCCATGCTGCTTCGCCTGTTACCCCCCAACTTTTTCTTTCTCCATTTTGGTACCAGCATCTGATATCTACGTTAAGTGATTGATCTGCTTCCCTGGCCACAGATGTTGAATGACCCATATACTATTTCCACGATTTTCTGTTACTTATACTTAGTTCCCAACATCCCATTACGTTTAGCGTCCAGTTGCTAAACATTTGAAAGAATGCAAAACAGATAACATGCCTATGCAACTAGACACGCCAACAGCTTTTCAACTTGGAACAAATCTTTTTTTCATAACAAGGTATTCAATGCCACTGAATCAAGTAGCGGTCCCTATGTATCAAGTAGCGGTCTACAAGTCCCTATGCAGAGCCTTCAGCAAAGTACCGAGGGCAGTGACATTACAACAGGAAAGGTGATATAAAATGTTCCTACCCCAGAACCGGACACGAGCAGCTGGGGATGATCTGACGGAATGCATAGTTCACTGACAAACCTGTGGACAAAGGCAAGTTTTGGTTACTATAGCTCTGGAATTTGGAGCATTATGTTCAGTTTTGGTCACCCTGCTATAGGAAGGATATTATTAAGCTAGAAAAACTGCAGAGAAAATTTAGCATGTTGCCAAGCCTCGAAAGTCTGAGCTGGGTGGCGCAGCGGTAGAGTTGCTGCCTTACAGCGCTTGCAAACGGCAGCGACCTGGGTTCGATCCCGACTCTGGGTGCCGTGCTGTACGGAGTTTGTACTTTCACCCCATGACCTGCGTGGGTTTTCTCCGAGATCTTCGGTTTCCTCCCACACTCCAAAGATGTACAGGTTTGTAGGTTAATTGACTTGGTAAATATAAACATTTCCCTAGAGTGTGTAGGGATAGTGTTAATGTACGGGGATTGCTGGTCGGCGTGGACCCGGTGGGCTGAAGGGCCTGTTTACGCTGTATCTCTAAACTAAACTAAACTGGGCAGCTCGGACTTTATTCCTTGGAGGCTGAGGGGTGATCCACTAGAGATGTATAAATGCATGAGAATAGATAGGGTGAATACACAGTCATTAAACCAGGGAACGGGAATCAAGAACCATAGGAAGTAGGTTTAAGGTGGAACGGGCAAGATTTAATAAGAACCTGAGGGGCAACCTTTTCACTCAGAGGCTGGTGGGTATATGGAATGAGCTGCCAGAGGAGGTAGTTGTAGCAGGTACTATAACAGCATTTAAAAGTCACTTGGACAGGTACATAGAAAACAAAGGTTTAGATGGATATGGGCCAAACAGCCAAATGGTTTAGATGGAGCATCCTGGTCGGTGTGGATGAGCTTGGTCGAAGAGCCTGTTTCTGTATTTTGTGACTCTATGAACTATCCAAATGCCATTTAAATGTTGTAATTGCATCTGCTCACTCACTTCCTGACAACTGTTCCATTTAACCACCACACTGCATGAAAAGTCTGTCCGAGGGACAAAATGAATGATATTAAAAGTGAAGTGTTTGAGAGGGTGCTGAGTGACCCCAGCCCAGTCCACAGAGAGCTATCAGTCCCCACAGAATAAAATCACAACATGATCAAGAGCTGGCTGTGGTCATACTCGCTATGTCCCAGACAAAAGGCCTCAATGATGTACGGCTGCTCCAGTGAACTGACTCGAATCTTCTCATCGCGGTCGGCAGTAATCACAAATTGATCTTTAAGACTCACTGCCTATTGAGAGAAGCACAACAATTACTGGTAGGAATCCTGAGAGAAGTCATTAACCTCAGCATCAATAAACTGGCAAAGGTACTGAAACTGTCCAGTTCGTTACCGAGCCCAAGCATGCTTTTGTGGGTTCCCAACACATGTACCGTGCAACAGCACCTCCGTGTCCGGACACATTTGCTCCATCCACCCCAATCCCGATACACACCACTGCTAACAGCATGGATAGGTGCCCCAGCTGCAGTTGCCCTGGTTTCTGTGGTTCTAGGATGGAGAAGCTGTAAACATCCCCGGATTTGTCAGCAAGTATGATTTGATCCTCTGCCTCTGTAATTGCAAGCGAGGTGGATCGTCGAACAGAATGCCTGTAGTACAAGGGAAACAAAGTGTACATTTAAATGTACATGTGTGAGAAAGAACAGGGAGCAAGGGCAGGCTAGAAAGACTGCAAGTGAACATCTTACCGCACACTAAGGCACTCCCAAGGACTTGTCCGAAACAGGATCAGCTGCTTATTGTCTGCAGTCACAGCAAGGTAGGTGCCCGAGGGAGAAAATGCAAAAGCTACAACATCATCACTGCCCTCGGCATCAGCTTCCCTGATAAGTCAATAAAAATAAATATAAGCTATGGGGGAAGTGGGAAATAGGAAAGCAAAGCAACTAGAATACGCACTCCATCTCCCCTCCCAACATCACATTAAGGAATGCCAGCCCAGAAGCCACAACCATCCAATCGTCAGGTCAGCTGTCATCTCTTTGGTTTGTATGGAAACTCAAGCACCTCCAGTGGTCAGTGAGCACACTTAGGAGCCAAGTGTCAGCTCGCCCTCAGTCAGAACAAGGGGCCACAGTTTAAGAATAAGGGGTAGGCCATTTAGAACTGAGATGAGGAAAAACTTTTTCAGTCAGAGAGTTGTGAATCTGTGGAATTCTCTGCCTCAGAAGGCAGTGGAGGCCAATTCTCTGAATGCATTCAAGAGAGAGCTGGATAGAGCTCTTAAGGATAGCGGAGTCAGGGGGTATGGGGAGAAGGTAGGAACGGGGTACTGATTGAGAATGATCAGCCATGATCACATTGAATGGCGGTGCTGGCTCGAAGGGCCTCCTTCTGCACCTATTGTCTATTGTTCCTGTGCCCATCACAGCGACCACTGTACTCAATGTTAGTGAAAGGGAAAGCAGTTCTGACCTGCCCCACATCTGACGCTGCATAAAACCCCTGTATCAAACCGCGTAATATCAAGAACGATATTTGGCGAGGAAGCAGGGAACATGAAGAACTGCAATCAGATGATCTTACAAGTTTAATTTTACATCACAATTTAAGAAGACACCAGACTGTCAGGCAAGACAGCTCAGTGGTCTGTGTTCACAGCACATCCACCCTCTTCCATAGTTAGCACCCAATTGGAAGAGTTCAAACCGTGTAGTGAGTAGCAATCAAAGCACACCTTTCTTCAGTGGTACAGTTGTAAACAAAAGGTTCCCTGCAAAGAAGACAGCAAGCAATTAGACAATTTTTCTGTTAATGGGGTCGGGGAATTTGGTCAGGGGGAGGAATGGGGCCGGAGGGAGGAATGAGGGAGGGAGAGTGGGAGGAATGGGGAGGGGGGGAGGAATGGGGAGGGAGAGAGGAATGAGGGAGGAATGGGGGAGGAATGGGGAGGGTGGGAGGAATGGGGGAGGAATGAGGGAGGGAGGGAGGAATGAGGGAGGGAGGGAGGAATGGGGAGGGAGGAATGAGGGAGGGAGGGAGGAATGGGGAAGGTGGAATGGGGAGGGAGAGAGAGACAGAGACAGAGAGAGGGAGGTTGTGTCGTGTCGTCCATTCATTGCCCCCAGCCGATCTCTCCCTCTCTCTCACCCGCTGTCCCCGAGGCCCAGGTCCAGGCCACCACTGACCCCCAGGCCCAGGACGCGGGGGCCGCTGCTGAGGAAGACGGCGTTGCCACAGCGGCCAAAGCGCATGGTCTGTCTGCCCGCCCGGTGCGTCGCCCGGCGCGTCCCCCGGTGCCGCCGCATTCAGTGTCCGTGCGGCGAGGCGCGGCGGCTCCAGCACTTTGGTTCCGCGTTGGGAAGATGGCCGCGGTCCTGCGGCTCGGAGGCGGCGGCGCTCGGCGGGTAGGTGTCGCGGGGCGGGAGGGGGGGGGGGGAGGCCCGGCCGGCGGCGGGGCGGGCGGGGCGGGCGGGGCGAGGGGGGGAGGCTCAGTCTGGGCCCATGGGCTGTCAACTCTGGGCCTCAGTCTCGGTTTATCGCCCGCGACCTTGTTCCGCCCTCTCGCAGGTCAGAGAGAGCAACGGCCCTTCGGCCCGCTGTGTCCAGACTGACCATAATGTCAATCTACACCGCTCCCCCCGCCTGCAGTAACTGCTTGTCACAACAGACAACAGGTCAGGAGGAGGCCATTCGGCCCTTCGAGCCTGTACGCACCGCCATTCAATGTGATCATGGCTGATCATTCACAATCAGTACCCCGTTCCTGCCTTCTCCCCATATCCCCTGACTCCACTATCCTTAAGAGCTCTATCTAGCTCTCTCTTGAATGCATTCAGAGAATTGGCCTCCACTGCCTTCTGAGGCAGAGAATTCCACAGATTCACAACTCTCTGACTGAAAAAGTTTTTCCTCATCTCAGTTCTAAATAAATGTAAATGTAAATAAATGTAAAAAACCTTTATTGTCACTGCACAAAGTACAGTGAAATGGCCTACCCCTTATTCTTAAACTGTGGCCCCTTGTTCTGGATTCCCCCAACATTGGGAACATGTTTCCTGGCTCTAACGTGTCCAACCCCTTAATAATCTTATACGTTTCGATAAGATCCTCTCTCATCCTACTAAATTCCAGTGTATACAAGCCTAGTCGCTCCAGTCTTTCAACATATGACAGTCCCGCCATTCCGGGAATTAACCTAGTAAACCTACGCTGCACGCCCTCAATAGCAAGAATATCCTTCCTCAAATTTGGAGACCAAAACTGCACACAGTACTCCAGGTGCGTTCTCACTAGGGCCGTGTACAACTGCAGAAGGACCTCTTTGCTCCTATACTCAACTCCTCTTGTTATGAAGGCCAACATTCCATTGACTTTCTTCACTGCCTGCTGTACCTGCATGCTTCCTTTCAGTGACTGATGCACTAGGACACCCAGATCTCGTTGTATGTCCCCTTTTCCTAACTTGACACCATTCAGATAATAATCTGCCTTCCTATTCTTACCACCAAAGTGGATAACCTCACACTCCCCCTCCCCATGCCCTGCTCATCCATTCACGGAGTGCATCGTAGATTCACCAGGTTAATTCCCAGGATAGTGGGACTGATATATGATAGAAACATAGAAAATAGGTGCAGGAGGTCATTCGGCCCTTTGATCCAGCACCGCCATTCATTCTGATCATGGCTGATCATCCACAATCAGTAGTATAAGAAAAGAACTGCAGATGCTGGTCCTCCGTCTACGCCGCATCTGCGCCCGGGATGAGGTGTTTCACACTAGGGCTTCCGAGATGTCCTCGTTCTTCAGGAAACGGGGCTTCCCCTCCTCCATTATAGATGAGGCTCTCACTAGGGTCTCTTCTACATCCCGCAGCTCCACTCTTGCTCCCCCTCTCCCTACTCGCAACAAGGACAGAATCCCCCTCGTTCTCACCTTCCACCCCACCAGCCAGCGGATCCAACATATCATCCACCAACATTTCCGTCACCTACAACGGGACCCCACCACTGGCCATATCTTCCCATCTCCTCCCCTCTCTGCGTTCCGCAGAGACCGTTCCCTCCGTAACTCCCTGGTCCACTCGTCCCTTCCTACCCAAACCACCCCAACCCCGGGCACTTTCCCCTGCAACCGCACGAGATGCAACACCTGTCCCTTTACCTCCCCCCTCAACTCCATCCAAGGACACAAACAGTCTTTCCAGGTGAGACAAAGGTTCACCTGCACCTCCTCCAACCTCATCTATTGCATCCGCTGCTCTAGATGTCAACTCATTTACATCGGCGAAACCAAGCGCATGCTCGGCGATCGCTTCACTGAACACCTGCGCTCGGTCCGCATTAACAAAACTGATCTCCCAGTGGCCGAGCACTTCAACTCCCCCTCCCATTCCCAGTCTGACCTTTCTGTCATGGGCCTCCTCCAGTGCCATAGTGAGGCCCACCGGAAATTGGAGGAACAGCACCTCATATTTCGCCTGGGCAGTTTGCAGCCCAGTGGTATGAACGTCGACTTCTCCAACTTTAGATAGTCCCTCTGTCCCTCCCTTCCCCTCCCCCTTCCCAGATCTCCCTCTATCTTCCTGTCTCCACCTATATCCTTCCTTTGTCCCGCCCCCCTGACATCAGTCTGAAGAAGGGTCTCGACCCGAAACGTTACCCATTCCTTCTCTCCCGAGATGCTGCCTGACCTGCTGAGTTACTCCAGCATTTTGTGAATAAATCCACAATCTGTAACTTGTGCCTGCCTTTTCCCCATATCCCTTGATTCCACTAGCCCCTGGAGCTCTATCTAACTCTCTTTTAAATTCATCCAGTGAATTGGCCTCCACTGCCCTCTGTGGCAGAAAATTCCACAATTGACAACTCTGGGTGAAAAAGTTTTTTCTCATCACAGTTTTAAATGGCCTCCCTTTTATTAGACTGTGGCTCCTGGTTCTGGACTCCCCCAACATTGGGAACATTTTTCCTGCATCTAGCTTTTCACTCCTTTTATAATTTTGTACGTCTCTATAAAATTCCCTCTCATCCTTCTAAACTCCAATAAATACAAGCCCAGTCTTTCCAATCTTTCCTCATCCCGGGGATTAACCTCGTGAACACTTCCTTAAATTAGGTGATCAAAACTGCACACAATACTCCTGGTGTGGTCTCACCAGGGCCCTATACAACTGCAGAGGGACCTCTTTACTCCTACACGCAAATCCTCTCGTTATGAAGGCCAATGTGCCATTATGAAAGAATGGGTCGACTGGGCTTGTATTCGCTGGAATTTAGAAGGATGAGAGGGGATCTTATAGAAACATAAAATTCTTAAAGGATTGGACAGGCCAGCTGCAGGAACAATATTCCTGAAGTTGGGAGAGTGCAGATCCAGGGCTCACAGTTTAAAAATAAGGGCTAGGCCATTTAGGACTGAGATGAGGAAAAGCTTTTTCACGCAGAGAGTTGGTTAAGCAACTTTATCTACTGGTGTTGCCACTGTCAGGGAACTTTGGTCCCTGCAACCTAAGTTCTCACTGTACATCACTGCTCCAAAGGGTCCAGCATTTATTGTATACCTCCCTTTGACCTCGTGAGGTGCTACATGTTATACATGTGGATTATACCCTATTTGCCATTTCTCCACCCTTAATTCTAACTGATTTATATTCCACCGCATCATTTGATAATCTTCCTTGCTATCCACAACTCCAAGTTTTGTATCATCTGCAAACATTGATTCGCCCACAGACAGGGATCCCTGGTCTTAATGACTGCAGACCTGTTGCACTTACCTCTGTAATCATGAAGACCTTTGAAAGATTTGTGCTGGCCCAGCTGAAAAACATCACAAAACCCCTGCTGGACCCCCTGCAGTTTGCATACTGGCCCAATAAATCGGTGGATGACGCAGTCAATCTAGGCCTGCACTTCATCCTCCAGCACCTGGACTGCCAGGGGACCTATGCAAGGAATTTGATTGTGGATTTTAGCTCTGCATGTACCAACATTGTGCCAGAGCTACTACACTCCAAACTCTCCCAGTTGACTGTGCCTGAACCCCTCTGTCAGTGGATCATCAACTTTCTGACAGACAAGAAGCAGCATGTGAAGCTGGGAAAGCACATCTCGGACCCGCAGACCCTCAGCATTGGAGCAGCGCAAGACTGCGTACTCTCCCCTCTCCTTTACTCTCTCTACACCAACGACTGCACCTCCACAGACTCCTCTGTCAAGCTCCTCAAGTTTGCAGATGACACTACCCTGATTGGACTGATCCGGGATGGGGAGGAATCTGCCTACAGATAGGAAGTGACACAGCTGGCGTCCTGGAGCTCAATGCTCTTAAGACAGTGGAATTGATAGTAGACTTTTGGAGAGCTCTCCCTCCCCTCACCCCACTCACCATCAACAACACCACAGTCACATCTGTGGTCATTTAAGTTCCTTGGAACCATCATCTCCATGGACCTTAAATGGGAGGCCACCATCAACTCCACAGTCAAAAAGGCCCAACAGAGGATCTACTTCCTGCGGCAGCAGAGGAAACACAATCTGCCACAGGCAATGAAGGTCCAATTCTGTACCGCCATTGTAGAGACTGTCCTCACCTTCACCATCATGGTCTGGTTTGACTCAGCCACCAAGCACGATATCCGGAGGCTGCAACGGATCGTTCAATCAGCTGAGAAGGTTGTTGGCTACAATCTTCACCCCCCCCAATGGATGAACTGTACACTGCAAGGGCCAGGAAGCGAGCGGGCAAGATCATCTCCGACCCCTCTCACCCTGGCCACAAACTCTTGAAGCACTTCCCTCTGGAAGGTGATTCTGGACTGTCAAAGCAGCCACAGCCAGACATAAAAACAGCTTTTTTCCGCAGGTAGTAGCTCTACTCAAAAACCAAAAGTCTGTAGCCTCCTTTTGCTCTGGTTTATTTCATTCTCATGTTTAAACTATAATGTTTTATTCTTAATGTTTTAATGTTTTATGCTTTATTCTTAATTGTTTACTGTATGTTTGTGGTGTTAAAACTTATTCAATTCAATTACAAGTCATTTATATCTATCATAAACAATGGTCCTCCCAGCACTGACCCTGACGGGCAACCAGTAATCAGAGCTCCAGTTAGAATGCCAGCTCTCTACAATGACCTCTGTCTTCAATGGCCAAGCCGATTTTGATCCAATCTGCCAAGTCTCAATGGATTCCCTTGCTATAATCTTCTGGATCAGCCTAGCATGGCCGGCCTTGCTTTACTGAAGTCCATGTGCACAATATCCACTGTCCTATCCTCAACAATCATTTTCTTTATCTCTTCAAAACACTCAATCAAGTTTACAAGGCATGCCTTCACACAAAGCAATGCTGACTGTTCAACGGTTCAATTGTTCTTTATTGTCACGATGCACAGCAGTGAAATTCTTTCGCACAAATGCACCTTTGCCACAATATTGGTGCCGTTTATAATTTAAAAAACTGAAGACACAAACAGTCCAAAGTCCCTAGCCCTAATAAGTCTGTGCTTTTCCAGATGTAATTAAGTCCTATCCTTAAGAATATTCACCAATAATGTCATTGTTCAACAGTTCAACAGAGCTTTATTTGTCATTCGGTACCAAGGTACCGAACGGAATTACATAGCAGCCATACACAAAAAAGAACACAAGACACATGACCCCAACACAAACGTCCATCACAGTGACTCCAAACACCCCCTCACTGTGATGGAGGCAACAAAACTTCCACTCTCTTCCCCACGCCCACGGACAGACAGCTCGTCCCCGACCGACCCGCACAGTCCCCGCAAGGGGATGGAAGTCCCCGCGGCCGAGCCGCAATGGGCGCTGAAACATCCCGCGGCCGAGCCGGGCGACGGAAGGCCCCGCGGCCGAGCCGTGCGCAGCTAAGTCCCGCGGCCGAGCCACGCCGTGCGATGCTAGGCCCCGCGGCCGAGCCGCACCGGGCACCGCTAAGTCCAGCGGCCGAGCCACACCAGCGATGTTAGGCCCCGCGGCCGAGTCACGCCGGGCGATGTTAAGTCCAGCGGCCGAGCTGCACCGGGCAATGGAAGGTCCCTCGGCCAAGCTGCACCGGGCGATGTTAAGTCCAGCGGCCGAGCCGCACCGGGCGATGGAAGGCCCCGTGGCCAAGCCGCACCGGGCGATGTTAAGTCCAGCGGCCGAGCCGCACCAGCGATGAAAAGTCCCGCGGCCAAGCCGCGCCGGGCGATGTAAAGTCTCGCGGCCGAGCCGCACCGGGCGATGTTAGGCCCCGCGGCCGAGCCGCGCCGGGCGATGTTGCGCCCCGCGGCCGAGCTGCACCGGGCACTGTTAAGTCCAGCGGCCGAGCCGCACCGGACGATGTTAAGTCCAGCGGCTGAGCTGCACCGGACGAGCCGCACCGGACGATGTTAAGTCCAGCGGCCGAGCCGCACCGGGCGATGGAAGGCCCCACGGCCGAGCCGCACCGTGAGGAAGAGACCTAAAAGAGAAAGGTTTCCCCCCCACACCCCCCCACCCACACCACCACCCCCCACACATACACAACCAAAAAAAAAAAAACCAAAAAAACCCATCCCAACACCGACGGGCATAGATAGAATAGATAGTCAGAATATTTCTCCCAGGCCAGGGGAGTCAAAAACTCGAGAGCACATTTAAAGTGAGAGGGGAGAAACTTAAAGGAGCCCTGGTCTAGGTTTTTCAGAGGGGGTGGTTATCTGGAACGAGCTGCCAAGGAAGGTGGTGGAGGCAGGAACAATTGTAATGTTTAAAAAGCATTTGCGTAGGGAAGGCAGAGAGGGATGTGGCATATCACTGTACCTTATGCACCGTGACAATAGTGAGGGGGTTACTGTATATAGACTTTGTGTAGACCTGGACGGAAAGGGTTGTGTTCTATGCTGCCTGATTCTATGAGGTGTGGCGGCTGTGGCCCCTCGGCAATGGACCCATTGGAAGCTGGAAAATGACTTTCCAAATAGTTGTCATCTGTGTGACACATTTTCTCTAATTTTATCATTAAAGTCATGTACTTTTATGTTGCAATCTCAGATGCTGTTTCTGGGAAGACTGGGACTACAAGTGACAGCTTTCACCACAAAGGCACCTGGGCCACAGAAGAAGAAGAAAAAAGTCAAGGGTAGGGGAAGTAAATTTTCTTCAAATCTGGGATGTGAATCAGCAAGAAAGCTCCACCCATTGGAAGTAAAGTGGAAATAAGTCCTGCTTCAGAACTGTGTGGGGCTGCAGGCACCAAGGACTCAAACCAGGATATTGCCTGAGCCTGGCTCAGGTTTCTGGTCACTAACCATGGGGTTATTGCCCACTGCCCCGGGGTCCCTCAGTGTGTCTTCAACTTACTGTTACTGTAACATCATAGTATCACAATAAACTGATGGGGGAGGGAGGGGAGCTGGAAGAGAGGAGGGTCAGGATCAGTGTCAAGAAGGGTCCTAATCTGAAACATTACCTATCTATGCTCTCCAGGAATGCTGCCTGACCCACTGAGGTACGCCAGTATTTTGAGTCTTTTGAGACTTAGACGAAGGGATTAAAAGTACCATTAGCAAATTTGCAGATGATACTAAGTTGGGGGGTAGTGTGAATTGTGAGGAAGATGCAATAAGGCTGCAGGGTGACCTGGACAGGTTGTGTGAGTGGGCGGATACATGGCAGATGCAGTTTAATGTAGATAAGTGTGAGGTTATTCACTTTGGAAGTAAGAATAGAAAGGCAGATTATTATCTGAATGGTGTCAAGTTAGGAGGAGGGGGAGTTCAACGAGATCTGGGTGTCCTAGTGCATCAGTCAATGAAAGGAAGCATGCAGGTTCAGCAGGCAGTGAAGAAAGCCAATGGAATGTTGGCCTTCGTAACAAGAGGAGTTGAGTATAGGAGCAAAGAGGTCCTTCTACAGTTGTACCGGGCCCTGGTGAGACCGCACCTGGAGTACTGTGTGCAGTTTTGGTCTCCAAATTTGAGGAAGGATATTCTTGCTATGGAGGGCGTGCAGCGTAGGTTCACTAGATTAATTCCCGGAATGGCGGGACTGTCGTATGTTGAAAGGCTGGAGCGATTGGGCTTGTATACACTGGAATTTAGAAGGATGAGGGGGGATCTTATTGAAACATATAAGATAATTAGGGGATTGGACACATTAGAGGCAGATAACATGTTCCCAATGTTGGGGGAGTCCAGAACAAGGGGCCACAGTTTGAGAATAAGGGGTAGGCCATTTAGAACGGAGATGAGGAAGAACTTTTTCAGTCAGAGGGTGGTGAAGGTGTGGAATTCTCTGCCTCAGAAGGCAGTGGAGGCCAGTTCGTTGGATGCTTTCAAGAGAGAGCTGGATAGAGCTCTTAAGGATAGCGGAGTGAGGGGGTATGGGGAGAAGGCAGGAACGGGGTACTGATTGATAGTGATCAGCCATGATCGCATTGAATGGCGGTGCTGGCTCGAAGGGCTGAATGGCCTACTCCTGCACCTATTGTCTATTGTCTATTGAGTCCATCCTTGGTAAACCAGCATCTGCAGCTTGTTTCTACATTTCCTCCTACATTTAATGTCCAGGTTTTAAAAATTTGGAAAAACTCCCTACTTCTGTATTCAATGCCCGACTGATGGACAAGTATCCCATGGGTCATTCTAACCACGTTATCCACCTGCATCGCCACCTTTAAAGATCTCAGGACTTACACTCCAAGATTCCTCTCACTCCCTAAGACACGAACATTCATGTTGTTTGTCCTATGCCCCCAAAATGCATCACCTCACTTACTTTGAATTAAACTCCACCTGTCTGTGCCTGTTTCACCAACACACTATGCCTCTCTACCCTTCTAACTATCAACAACTCTGCCAATCTTCATGTCATCCGCAAACCCAGTGATTGTGCCTCCCACATCACATCCAGGTCATTCACTTGCACTACAAACAATAAGGTTCTTGGTACTGGTGCCTGCGGGACCCCTCGGGCATCCCCTCTCACATTTCCTCACTATGTCATAAGGTGAAAAGTGATAATAGAATTAGGCCATTCAGCCCATCAATTCTACTCCAATCATGGCTGATCTATCTCTCCCTCCTAACCCCATTCTCCTGCCTTCTCCCCATAACCTCTGACACCTGTACTAATAAAGAATCTATCTTGGAGTCTTTTATTGTCAGGTGTACCAAATAAGGTACAGTGATATGCAAATTACCATACAACCATACAAAGAAAAAAGCAACAAGACACACAACTACATAAAAGTTAACATAAACATCCACCACAGCGGATTCCCCACATTCCTCACTGTGATGGAAGGCGATAAAGTCCAATCTTCTTCCTCTTTACTCTCCCACGGTTTGGGCAGTCGAACCATCCGTCGCGGCGATCGAAGCTCCCGCGTCGGGGCGATCAAAACTCCCTATCGGGGAGATCAAAACTCCCTGTCAGGGTGGTCGAAGCACCTGCGGCTTGGACTTCTCAAAGTCGGTCTCTGACCAGAGACCGCGAGCTCCGTGATGTTAAGTCCACAAGCACCCACGGCTGGAACTCCGAGGTCAATCTGTGACAAAGGGATGGCGGGCTCCGCGATGTTAAAGTCCCGCAGGCTCCCTGCGGTGGAGCTCCGAGGTCGATCTGTGGCAGAGGCATCGCGGGCTCCGCGATGTTAAAGTCCCGTAGGCTCCCTGCGGTGGAGCTCCGAGGCCGGTCCCTGGCAGAGGCATCGCGGGCTCCGCGATGTTAAAGTCCCGTAGGCTCCCTGCGGTGGAGCTCTCAAATACGATACGGAAAGAAAATCGCATCTCCGTCAAAATAAGGGTTTAGAAAAAGTTTCCCCCAAGCCCCTTCCCCCCACATAAAAACAGCTAAAGAACACTAAAAACATACATTTAACACATACTATTAAAACACAAAGATGGAAGGAACCACCCTCTGACTAAAGAAACTTCCCCTCATCTCCTTTCCGAAAGGAACGTTCTTTAATTCTGGGGCTGTGACCTCTAGTCCTAGACTCTCCCACTAGTGGAAACATCCGCTCCACGTCCACTCTATCCAAGCATTTCACTAATCACGTTTCAATGAGGTCCCCCCTCATTCTTCTAAACTCCAGCGAGTACAGGCCCAGTGCCGACAAACGCTCATCATAGGTTAACCCACTCATTCCTGGGATCATTCTTGTAAACCTCCTCTCCAGAACCTCCTCTCCTTCCTCAGATATGGTGCCCAAAATTGCTCACAATACTCCAAATGCGGCCTACCAGCACCTTGTAGAGCCTCAACATTATATCTCTGTTTTTGTATACGAGCCCTCTTGAAATAAATGTTAGCATTGAGTTTGTTTTCTTTACTACCGATTCGACTTGCAGATTAATTTTTTGGGAATCCTGCACCAGCTCTCCCAAGTCCCTTTGCACCTCCGATTTCTGGATTCTCTCCCCATTTAGCAAATAGTCTATGCCTTTATTCCAACTACTAAAATGCATGACTCCACACTTTGCTACACTATATTCCATCTGCCACTTCTCTGCCCACTCTCCCAACCTGTCCAAGTCCTTCTGCAGGCTCCCTGCTTTCTCTGCGCTACCTGCCCCTCCACCTATTTTCGTATCATACGCAACCTTGGCCACAAAGCCTTCAATCCCCTCGGAATTCCATCAGAATTTAACTTTTCAAATTGCTTTATATCCCATGTATGAATTAAATTTCACCACTACAGCCAACCTAGCACCTAATCTTTGCATCCTCATCTGTACTTACAATCCTAGCTCGTTTAGTCTCATCAGCAAACTTTGTCATTCTGCCCTCGCTCAGTATTGATGTTTAATAGCCTTACAAATACTATAACTCTGACTAAAGCTTTCAGCTCTTTGATGTTTCCTATCTTGACCCTCGTTGATTCCAGTTCTGGGTCATGATTGAAAAACCAAGATCATTCCTCAGCACTGCATGACTCTTCTCCCCTATTTGTGGTGTGAAACTGTCCTTTCCCATTATCCCTGACCTTCCTAAATATCAGAAGCCCTGGAATAGTTCCCACCTTCGAAACCCTGCAGCCGCATTTCAATAAGCGCATACTCGTTTATTTCAATTTGTGGCATTAATTCATTCGTCTTGTTGCAATGTTGGGAATACTCAAAACCAGTGCTTTTAATTTTCTCATTAACATGCTTTTGTACTTTAACTATTTTGCTGTTTAACTTCTGTTTTGCCATCTATTTATTTTGCATACCGTGTTTTTAAATTCCTCTTTCAACTTTGTTTCTTTCACTTTGAGATTGCCACTCCCGCCAAGCTAGTTTAAACCCTCTCCAATGGCACATGAACAATGGTCCTGCTTCTGTTGAAGGGCCCCCTGTTTGATTGGGACAATCCGACCTGTTCCAGAAGCAGCAAAGTCTCCCACAGTAACCCGAGATATTTCTCATCAAGGCCTGGAAATTTATCAACCTTTAACCCCTGGAAAGATTTATAATATTTATTTCCTTTTAATCAAGTGTCCATGGAGCAATATGATATAGGTTACAAGCAACTAGGCTTGTATACACTGGAATTTAGAAGGATGAGAGGGGATCTTATTGAAACATACAAGATTATTAAAGGGTTGGACACGTTAGAGGCAGGAAACATGTTCCCAATGTTGGGGGAGTCCAGAACCAGGGGCCACAGTTTAAGAATAAGGGGTAGGCCATTTAGAACGGAAATGAGGAAAACCTTTTTCAGTCAGAGAGTTGTAAATCTGTGGAATTCTCTGCCTCAGAAGGCAGTGGAGGCCAATTCTCTGAATGCATTCAAGAGAGAGCTAGATAGAGCTCTTAAGGATAGCGGAGTCAGGGGGTATGGGGAGAAGGCAGGAACGGGGTACTGATTGAGAATGATCAGCCATGATCACATTGAATGGCGGTGCTGGCTCGAAGGGCCGAATGGCCTCCTGCACCTATTGTCTATAATAAAAACATTTGTTTCTGACTTATGGACAACTCAACGTACGGACCCTTCCCAAGAGCAGAACTGTAAATAACCTTTGAACTGCATTTACAGCCGAGAAGCATTCATTTGAAACCTCAGGTATCACAAAATGCTGGAGTAACTCAGCGGGTCAGGCAGCATCTCAGGAGAGAAGGAATGGGTGACGTTTCGGGTCGAGACCCTTCTTCATTTGAAACCTCACTCTGGTTTTCTGGCTCCATGCAGACTGCCACTTTGGTCTGTCAGAAGTGATGAGGACATGCCTTCAGAAAGGAGATAAGGAGGAAATTCTTTACCCGGGGGGTGGCAATATCCTCTTAAACCTGCTCTGCACCCTTTCCAGCTTAACAACATTTTTCCTATAACAAAGTGACCAAAACTGAACACAATGTCCTGTACAAGTGTAACATATCCTCCCAACTTCTATACTGAAAGCCTTCCTGACCGCCCTATCTACCTGCGATTCCACTTTTAAGGACTTCGAGATACTTCTGCTCTACAATACTCCACCGAGCCCTGACATTCACTGTGTAGGTCCTGCCCTGGTTAGACTTCACAAAATGTAACACTTCACATTTCTCTGTATTAAACTCCATCAACCATTCCTCAGCGCATTGCCCAACTGATTAAGATCCTGCTGCAATTTTTGACAACCATCTTCACTACAATACTATCCACATGGCAAACTTACTACTCATGCCATGTACGTTCTCATCCACGTCATTGATATAGAGGACATACAGCTATGGGCCCAGCATTGAACCGTGAGGTACATCACTGGTCACAAGCCTCCAGTCCGAAAAACAGCCTCCACCATCATCTTCTGCTTCCACCGATGAAGCCAATTATTTATCCATTCGGCTAGCTCTCCTTGGATCCTATGCAATCTAACCTTTCAGAGCGCCTACCGTATGGAGCCTTGTCAAATGGCTTGCTAAAATCCATATAAAGAACATCTACAGCTCTGTCCTCATCAACATTTTTGGTCACATCTTCAAAAACCTCAATCAGATTCATGAGACATGAGCTCCCAAATACAAAACCGTGCTGACTATTCCTAATCAGCCCTTGTCCATGTAATTGCATTTATAACCTATCCCTCAGAATAGTCTCTGCTCAAAATACTGTTTAGTAACTTTCTGACCTCAAATGTTAGACTTACTGGCCTGTAGTTCCCAGGCCTTTCCTTACAGCTCTTCTTAGAGGCATAACATTTGCCACCTTCCAGTCTTCTGGCACCTTGCCCATAGATAATGATGACTCATAAATCTCAGCCAGGGCACCGGCAATTTCCTCTCTAGCTTCCCACAACGTCCTCGGATATATCTGATCAGGATCAGGAGATCTGTCTACCTTCATACAGGTCAGGACCTTCAGCACTTCCTCAGCTGTGCAGTCTCTCTCTCTCTCTCTCTCTCTCTCTCTCTCTCTCTCTGCTGAGTGCATGTGTCTTGTTGAACTGTTGGATTAACGCCATCTTGCTCTGTGCTGTGGTGATGTGCAGCCTGAGGCACTTTTCCTCTCATTGTGTTCTGAATCCAGCCGACCTTCTTCAAAGAAATTCTTTCTTACGTGATTGCCAGTTGGCATTAATCGCTGTAACCTTTAACTTTGATGTGAGTGCATAATGTTGTTCCTGCCGCAGTGAGTGGAGTTGGACCGCTTTGCCACGAAATGCCTGTGCACTACTGATGCCTTCTTCTTGCGGTCTGTCGCACAGGACCCAGGGCTCAAGACGTTTCCCATGGGATTTCACTTGTTCGAACTACAGACATGACTGCTGGAGAACGGGCAAAGCTCCTCACCACGAAAACACTGCTTCACTTTCCGCGGAAAACTCCTGGGCCACCACAGGCAGCGCTCACTCAGAGCTGGCAGGAGGCGGCCGGCTCCAGACCAGCAGCTCCTGAACATGGCACGCAGACAGTGGCGGCCCGCCACCCAGGCATTACACAGGGGCCAGTGGGTGCAGAATCCGATTCCAGCTCCGACTCAGATGAAGAGACTGTGACTGGAAATGCTCTAAAACGTCCGGTTAGATTTCTGAGGCATAATTCTCCCGTCGGGAGTGATGACTGGTCAAAGGAGAGGAAACAAGTGGAGCAGAGGGCTTGGGCCAGCCGGCCCCAGTCACATCTGGGAATTGCAGTGTCCAGCAGTTCTGAGAGAGAATCAGATTCCTCCTCGCAGCCGAGCTGCCTGGGTGAAAAGCAAGTTGCACAAGTTGCCCTTCCCGAAGCACCAGGCCAGAGGAATGCCCCTGAGGTTGCAGCAACGCCGGCCAGCGCCAGGTCCATGGACCAGGACAGCAGGCCACAGAGCACCGATGTGCTCCTGGCACAGAGAGGAACACGAGAGCGGGAGGTGGCTGTTGATGATGGGACCTCAACCTTGGGCAAGGCTGCAGACACATCACTGGGTATTCTCTACTTTCCTCAATGTCGTGAGCTAGCGGTGTCCCATGCTGGGGAGGGGGGAGGGGGTGGCGGAGACCCAGCACAGCAAATGTTCAGGATAGAAAAGGCAGAGAGAGGATCTCCAACTACTGACACCAAGCGCAGACTGGCAGGTACAGTGAGGTTAGACCATGGCCTTGAAGCCAGACTGAATGAGACAGGATGGTGAGGCCAGGTTCAGTGGGTCAAAGCCCAGCAGATGAGGTGCCTGCAGTCAGATCCAGCCACAGACTGTGACCTGACTCCAGCATGAGAAGGATAGGTAGGTATTTCTGCTCGGCTAAATGCAGGAAAAATGTTCCCGTGTTGGGGGAGTCCAGAACCAGGAGCCACAGGTCACAGATTAATTCCACAGATTCACAACCCTCTGGATGAAAAAGGTTTTTCCTCATCTCAGTCCTAAATGGCCTACCCCTTATTCTTAAACTGTGACCCCTGGTTCTGGACTCCCCCAACAGCGGGAACATTTTTCCTGCATCTAGCCTATCCAATCCCGTAATAATTTTATATGTTTCTATAAGATCCCCTCTCATCCTAAATTCCAGTGAATACAAGCCCAGTCGACCCATTATTTCCTCATATGTCAGTCCCGCCATCCCGGGAATTAATCTGGTGAACCTACGCTGCACTCCCTCAATAGCAATAATGTCCTTCCTCAAATTAGGAGACCAAAACTGCACGCAATACTCCAGGAGCGGTCTCACCAGGGCCCTGTATAACTGCAGTAGGACCTCCTTGCTCCTAAACTCAAATCATCTCGCAACGAAGGCCAACATGCCATTAGCTTTCTTCACTGTCTGCTGTACCTGCCTGCTTACTTTCAGTGACTAGGCTTGTATACACTGGAATTTAGAAGGATGAGAGGGGATCTTATCGAAACATATAAGATTATTAAGGGGTTGGACACGTTAGAGGCAGGAAACATGTTCCCAATGTTGGGGGAGTCCAGAACCAGGGGCCACAGTTTAAGAATAAGGAGTAGGCCATTTAGAACGGAGATGAGGAAAAACCTTTTCAGTCAGAGAGTTGTGAATCTGTGGAATTCTCTGCCTCAGAAGGCAGTGGAGGCCAATTCTCTGAATGCATTCAAGAGAGAGCTAGATAGAGCTCTTAAGGATAGCGGAGTCAGGGGATATGGGGAGAAGGCAGGAACGGGGTACTGATTGAGAATGATCAGCCATGATCACATTGAATGGCGGTGCTGGCTCAAAGGGCCGAATGGCCTCCTCCTGCACCTGTTGTCTATTGCAGCACTGGCATGATGTTGGCTCTTCACTCTCTGCTCAGCTGAGGTCAGGCAGCAGAGTGGGTTGTAGGAGGCTGTGGGACTGCGGAACTGTGACTGCAGACAGGAGACTGGCGACTACAGGTGGCTGTGGGGACTGTAGGTGGCTGTGGGGACTACGTGGCTGCGGAGACAGTGAGACTGCGGACTGCGGGACAGGAGGCTACGGGAACCGAAGGAGGCTGCAGGAACTGCAGGAGGCTGCAGGGACTGTAGGTGGCTGCGGGGACTGAGACTGCGGACAGGAGACTGGGGACTGCGAACTGTGAGACAGGAGACTGCGGGAACTACAGGAGATTGGGGACTTTGAATAAAGAATAATTATCAGATCTTTATTTGTGTCCTGTGCAGAACCAGTCAAGGAGCCTGCTGATGAAGTGTTGGACACTTCCACCTACAAGAATACTCAGCATCACGATTACACCCCGCTGACCTTTGTAGACCTAGACATGGAGATGGCAAAGTACCGGTTACCCCAGCCCTCCTCAGGAAGATTGACTCCTCGCCACTGACTTGCTACAGGCAGCAAGAGGAAGGGCTTGATAAAAGCAGAATAAAATTGCTTCCTTCAATTTTATCTGAATCCAGCTCCACTCATTTCTTCTCTAGTATTTTGATGCAAAGCAAAATGAGTCGAGTTAAAAAATAAGGAAGGTGCAATCACCCTGATGAGATTATCCAATAGAGCTCGTGGGAACGGTGGTCAGCGTGAACTTGTTGGGCCGAATGGCCTGTTTCCATGCTGTATCTTTCAATCAATCCCCCCTCTTGGTGTGTAGGAAGGAACTGCAGATGCTGGTTTAAACCGAAGATAAACACAAAATGCTGGATCAACTCAGCGGGACAGGCAGCATCTCTGGAGAGAAGGAATGGGTGATGTTTCGGGTTGAGACCCTTCTTCAGAGAAAGGGAAACGAGAGATATAGACAGTGATGTAGAGAGATATAGAACAAATGAATGAAAGATATACAAAAAAGTAACGATGATAAAGGAAACAGGCCATTGTTAGCTAGGTGTGAACGGGAACCTGGTGCGACTTGGGTGGGGGAGGGATGGAGAGGGACTGCAGGGGTCATTTGAAGTTAGACAAATCAATATTCATACCACTGAGTTGTACGCTGCCCAAGTGAAATATAAGATGCTGTTCCTCCTATTTGCAATTAGCTTCACTCTGACAATGGAGGAGGTCTCGGTCAGAAAGGTCAGTGTGGGAATGGGGAGGGGAATTAAAGTGTCCAGCAACTGGGAGATCAGGTAGGTCCACTCGGACTGAGCGAAGGTGCTCAGTGAAACGATCGCCCAGACTACGTTTGCCGATGTATAAGAGTGCACATCTTGAATAAAGGAGACAGTAGATGAGGTTGGAGGAGTTGCAAGTCAGAGTAGGAATAGGAGCTAGTCAGAGTAGGAATAGGAGGATATTTCATATGAATACGTGGCTTGAAAAATAGTGCAAGGGGGAGGGATTCAATTTTTTAGGACATTGGAACCAGTTCTGGGAGAGGTGGGACCAGTACAAACAGGACGGTCTGCACCTGAGCTGGAATGGAACCAATGTCCTAGGGGGAGTGTTTGCCAGTGCTGTCGGGGAGGATTTAAACTAATGTGGCAGGGGGATGGGAGCTGGAGCAGAGAGACAGAGGGGTGTAAAATGAGGGTAGAAGCAACAGGTAGCAAGGTGAAAAGTAAAAGTGGCAGGCAGACAAATCCAGGGCAAAAATCAAAAAGGGCCAATTTTCAGCATAATCGTACAAGGGGTAAGAGAGTTGTAAAAACAAGCCTGAAGGCTTTGTGTCTCAATGCAAGGAGTATACGTAATAAGGTGGATGAATTAAATGTGGAGATAGTTATTAATGATTATGATATAGTTGGGATTACGGAGACATAGCTCCAGGGTGACCAAGGTTGGGAGCTCAACATCCAGGGATATTCTATATTCAGGCGGGATAGACAGAAAGGAAAAGGAGGTGGGGTAGCGTTACTGGTTAGAGAGGAGATTAAAGCAGTGGAAAGGAAGGACATTAGCTTGGAGGAAGTGGAATCGATATGGGTAGAGCTACGAAACACTAAGGGGCAGAAAACGCTAGTGGGAGTTGTGTACAGGCCACCTAACAGCAGTAGGGAGGTTGGGGATGGCATCAAGCAGGAAATTAGAAATGCATGCACTAAAGGTGCAGCAGTTATAATGGGTGACTTCAATCTACATATAGATTGGGTGAACCAAACTGGCAGGGGTGCTGAGGAAGAGGATTTCTTGGAATGTTTGAGAGATGGTTTTCTAAACCAACATGTCGAGGAACCAACGGGAGAACAGGCCATTCTAGACTGGGTATTGAGTAATGAGGAAGGGTTAGTTAGCAGTCTTGTTGTGCGAGGCCCCTTGGGCAAGAGTGATCATAATATGGTAGAGTTCTTCATTAGGATGGAGAGTGACAAAGTCGATACAGAAACAAGTGTTCTGAACTTAAAGAAAGGTAACTTTGAGGGTATGAGGCGTGAATTGTCCAAGATAGACTGGCGATTGATGCTGAAAGGGTTGACGGTGGACATGCAATGGAAGGCATTTAAAGGTCGCATGGATGAACTACAACAAGTGTTCATCCCAGTTTGGCAAAAGAACAAACCAGGAAAGGTTGTGCATCCGTGGCTAACAAGGGAAATCAAGGATAGTATTAAAACAAAAGATGAAGCATACAGATTAGCCAGAAAAAGTAGCATACCAGAGGACTGGGAGAAATTCAGAGTCCAGCAGAGGAGGACAAAGGGCTTAATTAGGAAAGGGAAAATAGATTATGAGGGAAAACTGGCAAGGAACATAAAAACAGACTGCAAAAGCTTTTATAGATATGTCAAGAGGAAAAGATTAGTTAAGGCAAATGTAGGTCCCTTGCAGTCGGAAACAGGTGAATTGATCATAGGGAACAAGGAGATGGCAGACCAATTGAACAAATACTTTGGTTCTGTCTTCACTAAGGAAGACATAAACCGTCTGCCGGAAATAGCAGGGGACCGGGGGTCTAAAGAGATGGAGGAACTGAGGGAAATTCAGGTTAGTCGGGAAGTGGTGTTAGGTAAATTAAATGGATTAAAGGCAGATAAATCCCCAGGGCCAGATAGGCTGCATCCCAGAGTGCTTAAGGAAGTAGCCTCAGAAATAGTGGATGCATTAGTGATAATTTTTCAAAACTCTTTAGATTCTGGAGTAGTTCCTGAGGACTGGAGGGTAGCTAATGTAATCCCACTTTTTAAAAAGGGAGGGAGAGAGAAAACGGGGAATTATAGACCAGTTAGCCTAACATCGGTAGTGGGGAAAATGCTAGAGTCAGTTATTAAAGATGTGATAGCATTACATTTGGAAAGTGGTGAAATCATCGGACAAAGTCAGCATGGATTTACCAAAGGCAAATCATGTCTGACGAATCTTATAGAATTTTTCGAGGATGTAACTAGTAGAGTGGATAAGGGAGAACCAGTCGATGTGTTATATCTGGACTTTCAGAAGGCCTTCGACAAGGTCCCACATAGGAGATTGGTGTACAAACTTAAAGCACACGGTATTGAGGGTTCAGTGTTGAGGTGGATAGAAAATTGGTTGGCGGACAGGAAGCAAAGAGTAGGAATAAACGGGTTCTTTTTGGAATGGCAGGCAGTGACTAGTGGGGTACCGCAAGGCTCAGTGCTGGGACCCCAGTTATTTACAGTGTATATTAATGATTTGGACGAGGGAATTGAATGCAACATCTCTAAGTTTGCGGATGACACGAAACTGGGTGGCAGTGTTAGCTGCGAGGAGGATGCTAGGAGGCTGCAGAGTGACTTGGATAGATTAGGCGAGTGGGCAAATGCATGGCAGATGCAATATAATGTGGATAAATGTGAGGTTATCCACTTTGGCGGCAAGAACAGGAAAGCAGAGTATTACCTGAATGGTGACCGATTGGGAGAAGGGGAGATGCAACGTGACCTGGGTGTCATGGTGCACCAGTCATTGAAAGCAAGCATGCAGGTGCAGCAGGCAGTGAAGAAAGCGAATGGTATGTTGGCATTCATAGCAAGAGGATTTGAGTTTAGGAGCAGGGAGGTTCTGCTGCAGTTGTACAGGGCCTTGGTGAGACCGCACCTGGAGTATTGTGTGCAGTTTTGGTCTCCTAACCTGAGGAAAGACGTTCTTGCCTTAGAGAGAGTACAGAGAAGGTTCACCAGATTGATCCCTGGGATGGCGGGACTTACATATGAGGAAAGACTAGATAGACTGGGCTTGTACTCGCTGGAATTTAGAAGACTGAGGGGGGATCTTATAGAAACATATAAAATTCTTAAGGGGTTGGAGAGGCTAGATGCGGGAAGATTGTTCCCGATGTTGGGGGAGTCCAGAACCAGGGGTCACAGCTTAAGGATAAGGGGGAAGTCTTTTAGGACCGAGATGAGAAAACATTTCTTCACACAGAGAGTGGTGAGTCTGTGGAATTCTCTGCCCCAGAAGGTAGTTGAGGCCAGTTCATTGGCTATATTTAAGAGGGAGTTAGATGTGGCCCTTTTTGCTAAAGGGATCAGGGGATATGGAGAGAAGGCAGGCACAGGCTACTGAGCTGAATGATCAGCCATGATCATATTGAATGGCGGTGCAGGCTCAAAGGGCCGAATGGCCTATTCCTGCACCTATTTTCTATGTTTCTAAGTGAACCTCTGCCTAACCTGAAAGGACTCTTAGGATCCCTGGACATTGGTGGGAGGAGGTATAGCGACAGGTGTTGCGTCTCCTGCGGTTGCAGTGGAAGGTACCTGGAGAGAGGGGGGTTTGAGTGGGAAGGCATGAGTCAACCAGGGAGTTGTGGAGAGAACGGGTCTCTGCGGAAGGAGGAAAGGGGTGGAGATGGGAAAATGTGACTCGTGGTGGGATTCTGTTGGAGGTGGTGAAAATGTCGGAGGATTATGTGTTGTTTGCGATGGCCGGTGGGGTGAAAGGCAAGGACTAGGAGGGCTTTGTCCCCGTTGCGATTAGGGGGAATGGAATGGAATATTTTATTGTCACGTGACAAGGCACAATAAAATTCTTTGCTTCCATACCCAATGTATACAAATAGCGGCCACCTACGTTACAAAAACTTTGTAACAAAGGAAGAAGTGGCTAGTGGTGGGATTCCATTGGAGGTGGCAAAAATGTAGGAAGATTATGTGCTGAATGTGATGGCTGATGGGGTGAAAGGTGAGGTCTTGTTCCTGGCTGGGGACTGCGACAGGGGGGAGGGGGAGCAAGAGCGGAGCTGCGGGGTACCGAGGAGACACGTGTGAGGGCCTCATCTATGATGGAAGAGGGGATCCCCCATTCACTAAAGAATAAATACATCTCGGATGTCCTGGTATGGAACACCTCATTTTGGGTGCAGATGCGGCAAAGACAGAATAGGGATCGAGTCTTTGCAGGAGGCAGATAACTGTGGGAGTCAGGTTTATAATAGATGTCTGTCGATAATCTATCTCCAGTGATGGGCTGTGCTGCTGGACACTGTACATGGGAGGCAGTGGTGAGCCAGGCCGGTGGGTGTGTGGGGACTGGACCAGTCTGGACACTGGACCAGGCCGGTGGGTGTGTGGGACGCAAGGCCAGGTGCATATGGACTGGGCCAGATTGGACATCGGACGCTGGGCCAGTGTGTGTGTTGAAAGAATGATCGACTGGGCTTATATTTACTGGAATTTAGAAGGATGAGAGAGGTTCTTTTAGAAACACGAGACCAAGTGAACCCGTTGGGCCCCAACCTCTAATGCATTAGTGCAGCACCCTCTCCTCCCCTTTGCCCCCACTCCATCCCCTCAACTCCCCTTATCCTCCCTCCTCCCCCTTCCTTCCACCCCTCCCCCTCCCTCCCATCCCTCTCCCTCCCTCCCATCCCTCTCCCTCTCTAGGAGATAGATTTAAACTTTAAAATGTGAATAACTTTAAAAATATAACACCAATTTCAAGGAAACTTCTTCCATTAGCACCAATGGGACAATGGTGAGTAAGGTGGGCCTAAAATTGTCATGCTATCGTGTACAATTTTGGCTGTAGTTCAGGAACAAACGAGTGTTTTAGTATATCTATATACTAAAACTCTCGTTTGTGTTATCTTGTTTGTGACTGAACTTCAGCAAAATGGTACACAATAGCGCGACAATTTTAGTCCCACTTTACTCACCATTGTCACTTTAGTGATAATGCAAGTAGTTTTATTGAAATCGGTGTTATATTTTTTAAGTTATTCACATTTTAGTTTAAAAGGAGGGGAGGAGAAGGGGTTGAGGAGAGGTTTGGGCCCAATGGGTCCACTTTGTCTAGTAGAATATAAAATTATTAAGGGATTAGACAGGCTAGATGCATGAAAAATGTTTCCCATGTTGGGGGCATCCAGAACCAGGGGTCACAGTTTAAGAATAAGCAGTAGGCCATTTAGGACTGAGATGAGGAAAAACTTTTTAACCGAGAGTTGTGAATCTGTGGAACTCTCCGCCACAGAAGGCAGTGGAGGCCAATTCACTGGATGTTTTCAAGAGAGTTCGATTTAGCTCTGAGGGCTAAGGGGAATGAAGGGGTATGGGGAGAAAGCAGGAGTGGGGCACTGATTGTGGATGATCAGCCATGATCAGTGAATGGCGGTGCTGGCTCGAAGGGCCGAATGGTCTACTCCTGCACCCTACTTGTCTATGCATGTGGACCGGGCCAGACTGGACACCAGGCCCGGGCATGTGTGTGGACCAGGCCAGACGCCGGGGTGCGTGTGGGGACTAAGGTGCGGGCCCGAGCTGAGTGGTGTGCGCGGACCGGGCCCGGGCGGAGGGTTGTGTGAGCCCGGGGGTGTGGGCGTGTGCGCGGACCGGGCCCGGGCGGAGGGTTGTGTGAGCCCGGGGGTGTGGGCGTGTGCGCGGACCGGGCCCGGGCGGAGGGTTGTGTGAGCCCGGGGGTGTGGGCGTGTGCGCGGTCCGGGCCCGGGCGGAGGAGCGCGTGTGGGGCCAGTGCGGACCGGGACTGGGCGGGGGGGCGGTGCCATGTGACGTCACGCGCAGGGCGTGAGTGCGCGGCCCTGCGTGATGACGCACGGCGCTGCGTGGGGCTGATTGCTGCAGCGCCTTGTCAGTCTGATGAAGATTGGCATTCAGGTAAGCTGTCAGTCAGCGCCCGCGGCCGCCCCGCCGCCGCCCGGGCCCAGCGTCCGGCCCGGCCCGGTCCCCACACACGCCCACGGCCCGGGCCCACACACGCCCACGGCCCGGGCCCACACACGCCCACGACCTGGGCCCACACATGCCCACGGCCCGGGCCCACACACGCCCACGGCCCGGGCCCACACTCATCCCTGCGCCTGGGCCCCGACCTCGCCCCACGCCCACGGCCCGGGCCCACACACACGCACCCCTGCGCCTGGGCCCCGGCCTCGCCCCACACACACGCCCGGCCTGTGCGGGCGGGTTGGCGGCCGGTCCTGCTCGCTTTGTTCGGCCGTCTGTGAGGGGCGGGTTCGCGCCATTGTGGACGCGCGGGCGCGCGCATCTCGATGGCTGGCGGGACGGGACCGCGCGGCCGGGTTTGAAAAGCGGGAGGGGGGGAGGCGGGCCATCAGCGGGTGGGGTGGGCGGGGGGAGGGGGGTTGGGCAGGGCGGGGACCGACAGAAGGGGGGGGGGCAAGAGGAGGGGCGGGCCGACAAAAGGGGGAGGGGCCGGGCGCGGGCCGGGAAGGCGACAAAATGGCGCCGGCGCCACAAAACGCCGGGGGCGGGGCCGGGGCCGTGGGTGAATGACGGCTGTCAGACCCGCCTCTGCGGTGCTTGACATCTAGGCCCGCCCCTGCTCCAGTCCGGCCCCTCGTTGAGCCGCGGTATGGCCAGATGTTGAGCCGCGGTCCGGCCAGATGTTGAGCCGCGGTATGGCCAGATGTTGAGCCCCCGGTCCGGCCAGATGTTGAGCCGCGGACCGGCGCTGACGGGCAGCAGAGCTCTGCTCCAGTCAATGAAGACGCGGCACATCTCGGCCTTTGACAAATTGCCTTCGTTTCTTGGTTTTTGTTGAACTACAGCCATTGGAGAGCATTGATGAACCAATGATATGAAATTAAACCAGAATGCTAGAAATACGCAGGTCTGTCACCAAACGTTTACATGCATTTATTTGGATCAGGACAAGGCCAGCCTTTGTGCCATGGAGCAATGCACAGGCTCTCTGCCCAAATCATCCATGCTGACCAAATTGCTTACCTGATCTAATCTCATTTGCCCACACCTAGCCCATAACCCTCCAAATATTTCCACTTTTAAGGGGCTATTTATGTACACTTCTAGATCCCTCTGCAATTTTTTTACTAACTTCCCATAGTGTCCTTTGATATATCTGATCAGGCCCGAAGATTTATCTATCTTCACATGTCTGGATGTTTAGCACCTCCTCGACTTTAATATGGACTGTCCTCAAGACTAAGGTAGACACAAAATGCTGGAGTAACTCAGCGGGACAGGTAGCATCTCTGGAGAGAAGGAATGGGTGATGTTTCGGGTCGAGACCCTTCAGACTGATGACTCAAGACTATTCCATTAACTTACTCATTTCCCAGTGTTCATGTCTTTCTCCATGGTAAAAACAGAAGAGAAATAGTCTGCAAATACTTTAATTTTACCTTGTCCCTTTCCACCTACATCCAGGGCACGCTCTTCACTTCAATACCGCCCAATGTCTTGCCCCCCATCACATCCTCTTTACAATGCACGTCCAGCCCCATTATACCTCCATTACCCATGAGGAAGGCCTCGGGGTCCCTCCAGTTATTCCTTTAACAGAGACTCAGTTATTTTCCCTCAACTAACTAAACTCTGTCTTGTAAAACATTTCCTCCCCCTTAAAATGTTTTGACTCTTCTCACTTTTTTCCAGCCAAAGATGTAGCCATGGACATTTGCATGGTCCCCAGCAATGCCTGTCATTTTGTTGGTTCCGTTGAATACTCTTTGTTCCAAACCATTCCCCACTCTTTCTCTGCTACGTTGACGATTGCATTGCAGTTGCTACTGTACTTGTGCAGAACTCGTTGATCTATTCAACTTTACCACTAATCCACTCTTCCCTCAAATTAACTTTGAACCCTCAAATCTCAGGCGCCTCTCTTCCCATTCTTGATCTCTCTGTTTGCCTCAAAGAGGATGGGCTATCTACTGATGTCCAGTGCAAGCTCACAGACTCCCACAACTACCTTGACTAAACCTCCTCCCACCCTGCCTCTTTCAAGTATACTATCTCTTACTCTCAATTTCTCGGTCTCTGCCAAATCTGCTCCCAAGATGATGCTTTGCACTCAAGACCATCTGAGATGTCCTCTTTCTTCAGTAAGTGTGGTTTCACCCCTGTTGTGGATGGAGTCCTCACCTGTCCCCCCTGTCTCCCGTAGTTCTCCTCTGGCTGCCCTTCTCCCCAGACGATACCAGATTGAGCTCCCCTGACACTTACCTTTCACTCCACCAGCCTCCACATCCAACATATAATTCTACATAATTTCCACCGCCTTCTTCGTGATCCCATCACCAGTCAGATCATTCTGTCTCCAACACTACTCTCTCTGCAACTCCTTGATCATCCCTTCCAATCCAAACCATGCACTCCCCAGACACTTTTCGCAGCAACCACAAGAGATGTAACATGTGCCCCAACATCTCCAACCAGGGATCCCAGCAGCCCTTCCAGATGAGACCTCTTCAACCCTCATTTACTGCATTTGGTGCTCCCGATGTGGTCTCCTCTACAAACATAGAATAGGTGACTGTTTAATCGAACACTGGCACTCTGTCTGCCAAGGCCTGCTGAAACTCCCAGTTGCTAATCATTTTAATTCCCCCTCCCATTCCCATACCGACCTTCTTTGGCCTTTTCCACTACCAGAGTGAGGCTACGTGCACCTGGGAAGAACAGCACCTCCCTATGCTGCTTGTGTCGCAAAAACCCACAACTATGAACATTTAATTCTCAAATTTTAAACAATACCTCCCCCCACTCCCGATGCTCGCGCATTACTCCCACCATCCCATCACATGGTTCTTTATCCTCCTCTGATGTTGATTTCAACTACTCCCCCATTTGTTTCCTTCTCATTGTTCCTTTCCAGCCATTTCCCTCTCTCCCACTCTATGTTTCACTCCTCTTCTTTCTTTATCTGGCACTCTTTTAGTCTCCTTTTCACTTATTTGGATGAGAATGTACAAGGCATGATCAGTAAGTTTACAGATGCCATTACAATAGGTGGTATCATAGACAGTGAAGATGGTTATCGAGAATGTTAGTGGAATCTTGATCAGCTGGGCAAATGGTCTGAGGAATGGCCAATAAAGTTTAATTCAGATAAGTGTGAGGTGTAGCCTTTTGGGAAGTCAAACCAGGCCAGGAACTACACAGTGAATGGTAGGGCCCTGGGGAGTCTGATAGAACAGAGAAATCTAACTGGATTGTTTTTCCTACAATCGAAATGGGTATGGAAAGATTTACTGAGAGGTGTCTAAATCTTAGGATTCGGGGGAACGGTTTGCAGTGATAAAAGAGTTGGTAAGCTGGGGGCATTGATTTAAAGTAATACATGAGAACCAGAGAGATTAAACGACGGTGCTGTTGTTTCTATGGTGATGAATGGGAAAGTACTCCTAGCAGAGTTAGGACATTAAATTCAATAGTTTTCAAAAGGAAACATGATAAATATTAAAAGAGGAAATGGCTAATTGAAAAACTTGTTCAAAGAGCCAGACGGTCTGACTAATCTCCATTTGCACAATATAATTCTGTGATAACAGTTTACTTTTAAGTATTGGTCATTTCTGCCAACATATTAGCAACCTGTCACAGCCACAATCCAACAAGTTGCTGAAGGTCAGTTCATTGATAGCAAACACCCACCATTAAAGGAATGCCTTGGTTACAGCTGGACAGACTCTCATGTACTTATCTTTTTAGACAACACTGCTTTTCACGAGGTGGCCTTTGCTAACGGCATTTTTGAGCTTGTTATTAATTACAACCATGTGCTAATTCTAAAGGACCATTATATTGTTTGACTTCCCAGAATGTGGAGCTTTAACTTTTTGGACTTTCCCAGAGGCCAACAGCATCATTTAAACCATTTCTTGTGACCCACTTGAAAGACTTATTAGATCATTTTTCAGCAGTATCCATATATGGAATTGGCTTGTATGTTATTGCCTACCCTCTCTTGGATATTCAGTGTCCGAGTTAATTGAGGGCAGAAAAAGAATAGCCCACCAAAGAGAAATCTTAAATTTCATCCCAATCAATGACAGCACCAGGAAATTGCAGTAATGCAAAGTCCTCATTTTCAGTTATCCCCATTCAACCTTTTAGAACATGTATCATAGCATTGCACAACACATTAACAGGCCATTCAGCCCATCACATTCATGCCCATCTTTTTAGAGTGATACAGTGTGGAAACAGGCCCTTCAGCCCAACTTGCCAACACCAGCCAACTAGTCCCACCTGCCTGCATTTGGCCCATATCTCTCCAAACTTGTACTATTCATGTACCTATCTAACTGTTTCTTAAACATTGTGATAGTCCCAGCCTCAACTATTTCCTCTGGCAGCTTGTTCCACACACCCACCACCCTTTGTGTGAAAAAGTTACCCCTCAGATTCCTATTAAATCTTTTCCCCTTCATCTTAAACCTATGTCCTCTAGTTCCTGATTCCCCACTCTGGGCAAGAGACTGTGCATCTGCCCGATCTATTCCTCTCATGATTATATACACCTCTATAAGATCATCCCTCATCCTCCTGCGCTCCAAGAAATAATAGACAATAGACAATAGGTGCAGGAGTAGGCCATTCGGCCCTTCGAGCCAGCACCGCCATTCAATGTGATCATGGCTGATTATTCTCAATCAGTACCCCGTTCCTGCTTTCTCCCCATACCCCCTGACTCCGCTATCCTTAAGAGATCTATCTAGCTCTCTCTTGAATGTATTCAGAGAATTGGCCTCCACTGCCCTCTGAGGCAGAGAATTCCACAGATTCACAACTCTCTGACTAAAAAAGTTTTTCCTCATCTCTGTTCTAAATGGCCTACCCCTTATTCTTAAACTGTGGCCCCTGGTTCTGGACTCCCCCAACATTGGGAACATGTTTCCTGCCTCTAACATGTCCAACCCCTTAATAATCTTATACGTTTCGATAAGATCCCCTCTCATCCTACTAAATTCCAGTGTATACAAACCTAGTCACTCCAGTCTTTCAACATATGACAGTCCCGCCATTCCTGGAATTAACCTAGTAAACCTACACTGCATGCCCTCAATAGCAAGAATATCCTTCCTCAAATTTGGAGACCAAAACTGCACACAGTACTCCAGGTGCGGTCTCACTAGGGCCCTGTACAACTGCAGAAGGACCTCTTTGCTCCTATACTCAACTTCTCTTGTTATGAAGGCCAACATTCCATTGGCCTTCATAACAAGACCCATAACAAGATCCAATGTCTTCTCTGTACCCTTTCGAGCTGGACAACATCTTTTCTATAACATGGTGCCCAGAACTGAACACAATACTCTAAATGTGGCTTCACCAACGTCTTATATAACTGCAATATGACCTCCCAACCGATACTCAATACTGATGAAGGCCAAAGTGCCAAATTCCTTTTTGACCACCCTATCTACCCGCGACTCCACCTTCAAGGAACTATGTACCTGCACTCCTAGATCCCTCCACTCTATAACATTCCCCACAGCCCATTCACTGTAATTGCCCATATGTATTAATCTCATTTACCTACATTGGGTCTATATCCTTCTATGCCTTCAAGTGTCTGTCAAAATGTTTCTGACACATAAGATTATATTCCACCCCCTCCTCGTCAGCTAGTTCCAGTTATCAATCTTTCTCTGTGTTTAAAAAAATCTTTCCCCTCAAATCCCCTTTCTCTCGCTTTAAACCTATGCCTTTTTGTCTTTGATTTTGTCTCATGGGAGAAAGATTCTGACTACCGACTCTGTCTCAGCCGCTTATGATTTTGCATACCTCCATCGGGTCACCCCTCGGACTCCTTTGTTCTAGGGAGGAAATTCCAAGCCTATATGTCACAGAATATCTTCCATTCTTGTTCAGATAATCAAAACACATTTCACGATGTCTGATATGGAGCAATCACTCATTGTGCAATAAATATTTTGTTGAAAGGATTTTCCGTACATTTATAAACATGTCCTTTATTTCCATAAGGCCGGAAGTCATTTTCGCCCATTTTTTTCAGCCATCCAGTCAGTTGCCAGTTTTGTTGTGCCATTTTATTGTTACGTGGAAAATAAAAGCAAAACTGAAGTTAGATTTGAAGTGTGATGTTAGTGTGTTCTAATGTGAATAGCTTATGCTAGCATTTATTACTCATCCCTAATTGTCTTTTGGAAGGTGGTGATGTGTCACCTGGAATCACTGCAGTACCTCTGGTGAAGGAACTCCAACAGGGCTATTGGGTGAGGAGTTCCATTACCATGCTGCCTCTAATAATCTGGTCAACTCTATCAGTGTCCCTCAGAATTTTATCCATTAACTTCCATACCGCATTTTAGACTTAAAGAACCATACTTCCCTGTCTTATCCCTGCTGCCCTTGAATAAAGTTGTCTGCACCTCACCTTTTATGGCAAGCAATGATTTAAAAATCTCTGTCCCTGTCAGGATCCCAGCAATCTCCTCCCTTGCCACCTAAACAGTTCAGGATACATTGAACAGCACAGCACAGAAACAGGCCCTTCTGCTCATATTGTCTGTGCTGACCATGATGTCAATTTACACTGCACTTCTGTCTGCACGTAGTCTGTAGCCCTCTATTTCATGTCGCTCCATCTGTCTATATAAATGCCTCTTAAACATTGCTATCTTATCTAGTGGCCCTGCCAACCACCTACCATTCTGTGTAAAAAAAACTTCTCATGCACATCTCTTCTAAACCTTCCCCCTTAAAGCTATGCCCTCTTGTTTTTGACATTTTTAACGTGGGTCAGAGAAAACAATCCTTTTGGGAACTCATTATTTACGTTGTTGGGGCACTTTAGGGTAGTGTTTTATAGGTCTTGTCTTATGATTGGCCTTCCTTCATTTAAAGGCACAAAGGCATAGAGCAGCACAACCTGCAAACATGTCCTTCAAATCATCTTGTCTATCAGTCTGAAGAAAGGTCGACCCAAAACGTCACCCATTCCTTCTCTCCTGAGATGCTGCCTGATCCGCTTAGTTGCTCCAGCATTTTGTGTCTACCTTGTTCATCCTGATAAACTGTGCTAGTGTCATTTGCCTGAATTTGACCCATAGCCCTCCGAATCCTTCCTTTCCATTTATCTGTCCAAATATCATTTAAAATGTGGAATTGTATCTGCATCTATAGCTTCCTTTGGCAGCTCATTCCAGATGCAGATTACCCTCTTAGTGAAAATGCTACCCAAGTGTAGGATACCCAAATGAAATATGAGGTGTTGTTCTTGTCATTTGCATGAGACCTCAGTTCCAATCCTTAATTTGCAGGTGTTTCAGGGATGTTACATATTCACGTGAATACAAAATAACATTTCCCATTTTATTTTCCTTAATTCACTAGACTTGCTTTCTATCAGATCACCTCTCACTTTTCTTTTTTTTTAAATATCCACAGAAACTCTTACTATGTTTGTACATTCTAGCTACCTTTGTCTTGCATTCTATGATTAATAAGACAGGAAAAATTAGTAATTTCTTTGCTGTGGAGGGAATATCTCCCAAGGAAATGAAATTCGTGAATGTGTGGGAGATAATGGCCTGATGTTCGATCATGGAGTCAAATGGAAGTACCAGGATGTTTCTGAGAGCTGACGTTTGACCTCTGCAAGCGAGAGGTCAGTTCACCAGACCACACCAATGCCCTTTGTCAGCTTTAAAGATGAAAGCAGGATCTTAGTTGGCAGTGTTGTTCGTTCAGAAGGGGGTTGGTGACATAGATCACCATCTTCTGCAACCCCCTGCTGTCTCCACCACCCCACCTCCATCTGCTCAACTTCTCCATACATGGATCCCCCTATTGCTTGCCAGCTCCTGTCTCACCCCTTCCCCTCACCTCTTCACACTGGATACCTCACCTTATGCTCTCAATCCTGATGCAGGGTCTTGATCAGAAATGTCAACCATCCATTTGCCTTCACAGATTCTGCCTGCCTGACCTGTTGAGTTCCTCCAGCAGTTTGGTCGTTAAAGTCTCTTTGCATCCTCCTAACAACTTACACTACCACCTAGCTTTGTATGTATCACAAAGAGCTGGAGTAACTCAGCGGGTCAGGCAGCATCGCCGGAGAGAAGGAATGGGTGACGTTTCGGGTCAAGACCTTTCTTCAGACTGATGTCAGGGGAGGGGGCGGGACAAAGAAAGGATGTAGTTGGAGACAGGAAGACAATGGGTGAACTGGGAAGGGGGAGGGGAAGAGAGGGACAGAGGATCTACCTAAAGTTAGAGAAGTCAATGTTCATACCGCTGGGGTGTAAGGTGCACAAGCAAAATGTGAGGTTTGCGGTGGGCCTCACTAGGACAATGGAGGAGGCCCATGACAGAAAGGTCAGACTGGGATTGGGAGGGGGAGTTGAAGTGCTGAGCCACCGGGAGATCAGGTTGGTTGAGGCGGACTGAGTGAAGGTGTTGAGCAAAACGATCGCCGAGCCTGCGTTTGGTCTCGCCGATGTAGAGGAGTTGACATCTGGAACAGCGGATACAATAGATGAGGTGGGGGGAGGTACAGGTGAACCTCTGCCTCACCTGGAAAGACTTTGGGTCCTTGGATGGAGTCGAGGAGGAAGGTAAAGGGACAGGTGTTGCATCTCCTGTGGTTGCTGGGGAAAGTGCCTGGGGAGGGGTTGGTTTGGGTGGGAAGGGACGAGTGGACCAGGGAGTTACGGAGTGAATGGTCTCTGCGAAAAGCAGAAAGGGGAGGAGATGGGAAGATGTGGCCAGTCATGGGATCCCGTTGGAGGTGTTGGAAATGTTGGTGGATAATATGTTGTATACGCTGGCTGATGGGGCGGAAGGTGTGGACAAGGGGGACTCTATCCTTGTTACGAATGGGAGGAGGGGGAGCAAGAGCGGAGTTGCGGGATATAGAGGAGGCCCTAGTGAGAGCCTCACCTATAATGGAAGAGGGGAAACCTCATCATAAAGAATGAGGACATCTCTGATGCCCTAGTGTGAAACGCCTCATCCTGGGCACAGATGCGGCGTAGACAGTGGAATTGGGAGTAGGGGATAGACGTTTTGCAGGAGACAGGGTGGGAAGAAGTGTAGTGAAGTGTAGTCACTAGGGCCTCCTCTATATCTGGCAACTCCGCTCTTGTTCCCCCTCCAAACCACCCCCTCCCCAGGCACTTTCCCCTGCAACCGCAGGAGATGCAACACCTAACCATATAACCTGTCCCTTTACCTCCCCCCTCGACTCCATCCAAGGACCCAAACAGTCTTTCCAGGTGAGGCAGAGGTTCACCTGCACCTCCTCCAACCTCATCTATTGTATCCACTGTTCTAGATGTCAACTCCTCTACATCGGCGAGACCAAACGCAGGCTCGGCGATCGTTTCGCTCAACACCTTCGCTCAGTCCGCCTCAACCAACCTGAGCTTCCGGTGGCTCAGCACTTCAACTCCCCCTCCCACTCCCAGTCCGACCTTTCTGTCATGGGCCTCCTCCATTGTCATAGTGAGGCCCACCACAAATTGGAGGAACAGCACCTCATATTTCGCTTGGGCACCTTGTACCCCAGCGGTATGAACATTGACTTTAACTTTAGATAGCTCCTCTGTCCATCTCTTCCCCTCCCCCTTCCCAGTTCTCCCACTGTCTTCCTGTCTCCAACTACATCCTTTCTTTGTCCCGCCCCCTTCCCTGACATCAGTCTGAAGAAGGGTCTTGACCCGAAACGTCACCCATTCCTTCTCTCCTGAGATGCTGCCTGACCCGCTGAGTAACTCCAGCTTTTTGTGATACCTTCGATTTGTACCAGCATCTGCAATTATTTTCCTACACACCTAGCTTTGTATCATCAATGAATTTGGAAACACAACACTTGGATCTTATATCCAAAGTATTGATAACATTTGTGAACAGTTGGGACCTCAGCGCCAATCACTGTGGCGTCATACTGGTTACAGTCTCCCAAACCACTGACCCATTTCATTCAATTTTGTTTTCTGTCTGATAACCAATCCTCGTTCAATTACTCCATATTACCTCCATCCCCATGTGATCTCTTTTAATGACCTTTGTGTAACATTAATGAAAAGAATTCTGAAAGTCCAAATACAAAACACTATATCCAGATGAACAATTTTGATCCAAAACATTATTTGTCCGTTTTCCTCCACAAATGCTGCCAGAACTGCTAAGTTCCTGTAGCTGCCCTTTTTTTGGCCACACAATCAGCATCTACAGTCTCTTGTCCCTGCAAAATATCACTTGGTTCCCCTTATCTATTTTGCTAGTTATACCCACCAAAAAAATTACGGTTTTATGAATTGAAATTGACTTCCATGTCCAAGCTGATTCGTAGTACTCTTTTAAGAATATTTTCTACTATTTCCTTTAATACTAATATCTGGCTAACAAATCATTAGTTGCCCATTTTTTCCTTCCTTTCTGTGCAGCTACATTTGCTACTATCTGATCTGTGGGAGCAATTCTTGATTCTATAAATTTTGGAAAATTACAACCAGTGCATCTTCTACTGGTTTTTTTTAATTCCCAGTATAAATTCTCCCGTTTTAATCTGTGACAAACCTACATTAGTTAATCCTTTCCTTTTCACATGTTCATTGAAACATTTATAGTTGTACTACACCACTCTCATATTCTACTTTCCCTATCATCAATTCCTTGGTCTTTGTTGAATTATGACATTTTCTCTATCCTCAAATCTTATCAACAACTATTTACGCCTTCTCCTTAGATCTAATATTGGTTTGAGTTCTTTGAGGAGGTCACCAAGAGGATTGTCAAGGTTTGGGTGGACATTGCTGTATGGACCACAGCAAGGTTGGCTGGTCCACAAGGTTAGAAAACAAGGGAGCCAGGGCAAGACAGCAACTTGGACAGAAAACCGATGGGAGTGGAGGAGTTTTTTTTTGCTGTTTTAGAGACTCTAACCAATGGTGTGCCGCAGTGATTGGTGCTATCCTTTGTTCATTTATATGAATTATGTGGAAGAGAATGTATAACAGGGAGAATGGGAGGTGTCGGGAACACGCTGCCGAGGGAAGTGGAGGGAGAGGACATTTCATCTTGTATGTTTTATCACCCATCATTCTTCTAAACTCCAGGAATAGTTTAGGAAAATAATCCCAAATTATTTGGTCTTTCTTAGTTGGACAACTCTCTCATCCCAGGAATTAGCCTGGCGAATCTTGTGCCTCCAGTGTTCATCAGTGCTATATCCACTGTTTAGAACACTAATTAGAAATCTTGAAGTATCACACATGCCTGCTTCTCCTGGTCTGCTTAGCTGTCACACATTCCTCGCCAACCTGTGGACATTTAAATAGTGGGGGTGAGGGGGGGGGCATTGTCTGAAATGTGCTATGCACAAACATTCATCCCAGAGGAGACACTGTTGTAATGCATTGGTATTCAAAGTCAGGAATTTGGATTTATACTTCCTAAGTTCATAAAACACAGGAGTAGAATTAGGCTATTCGACCCACTAAGTGTGCTCTGCCATTCATTCACGGTTGATCTATTGTCCCTCCCAACCTCATTCTCCTGCCTTCTCTCCATAACCTTTAACACCCATACTAATCAAAAACTTATTTATCTCCACTTCAAAACTACCCAATGACTTGGCCTGCCCCTTGACAGCCATCAAAGAAATTCCTCTGCATCTTCCTGTCCATTCAACAAATAAATTAGTATTTTTAAAGTAAGCAAAAAAGCACAATATTAGCTGGCTCAAATTCACTCCACCCTTAATGTTCTATCTGGTTATGTTTTAGGGGCATTGACTTCCTCCCTCATGATGCAAAAGTTGAAACTACTTTTCTTGAAACTATGATGGCAACGCAGCCCATTCCTGATGATTCATATCAGGACGAGCAGTTGGTAAGATTGTTTTCTAATAACTATTGCGTTCATGATAAAATATTAAATTAATGCATGGAATAATTTAGAGAAGCTTTATAGAAATTTACAACAGGGCAGGAAGCCATAGGAAACAGACCCTGTGACCCCCCACACCCACGCCGAACAGGGTTTTAAACTGATCGGGTCCCATTTGCCTGCATTGAACCCATATCCTCCTAAACATTTCATACTATGTACCTATCTAAATGTCTTTTAAATGTTGTAATTGACCTGTTTCTACAGCTTCCTCTGGCATCTCATTCCATAGACCCATCAAAGGGTTGCCCCTCAGGTCTCTTTGAGAAGACCATGACAGGAGCAGAATTAGGCCATTCGGCCCATCAAAATTGCTCTGCCATTCAATCATGGCTGATATTTTTCCCCTCTCAACCTTATTCTCCTGCCTTCTCCTCGTAACCTTTGATGCCCTTCCTAATCAATAATCTATCAATCGCCGCCTTAAAAATACCCAATGTCTTGGCCTCTCCACCCACCGGTGGCAGTGAATTCCACAGACTCGCCACCCTCTGGCTAAAAATATTCTTCCGTGTCTCCATTTTGAAGATGGATACTTTTATTCTGAGGCTGTGCCCTCTTGTTCTAGTCTCCCTCATCACTGGAAACATCCTTTCCACATACACTCTATCTATGCCTTTCATTACTCAGAAGGTTTCAATTAGATGCCCCATCATTCTTCTAAATTCCAGTGAGTACCGGCCCAGAGCCTTCAAATATTTCTCATACATTAACCCAATCATTATATCCTTCCTCAGATATGGAGCCAAAAACAATATTCCAAACGTTGCCTAACCAGTGCCTGATAAAGCCTCAGCATTACATTCTTGCTCTTATATTCTGGTCCCCTTGAAACAAATGCTAGCATTGCAGTTGCCTTCCTTATTGCCGACTCAACCCGCAAATTAACCTTTGTGGAATTCTGCACCAGCACTCCCAAGTCCATCCGATTTCTGAATTCTCTCCCTTTTTAGAAAGTAATCTATGCCTTTATTCTTTCTACCAAAGTACTGGAGCATACTGGTATGCTGTATGCCAACCATTTGGTATGCGGCATTCCATTTGCCATTTCTTTGTCCACTCTCCCAACCTGTCCAAGTCAATAGACAATAGACAATAGGTGCAGGAGTAAGCCATTCGGCCCTTCGAGCCAGCACCACCATTCAATGTGATCATGGCTGATCATTCTCAATCAGTACCCCGTTCCTGCCTTCTCCCCATACCCCCTGACTCCACTATCCTTAAGAGCTCTATCTAGGTCTCTCTTGAATGCATTCAGAGAATTGGCCTCCACTGCCTTCTGAGGCAGTGAATTCCACAGATTCACAACTCTCTGACTGAAAACGTTTTTTCTCATCTCCGTTCTAAATGGCCTACCCCTTATTCTTAAACTGTGGCCCCTTGTTCTGGGCTCCCCCAACATTGGGAACATGTTTCCTGCCTCTAACGTGTCCAACCTCTTAATAATCTTATACGTTTCGATAAGATCCCCTCTCATCCTTCTAAATTCCAATGTATACAAGCCTAGTCGCTCCAGTCTTTCAACATATGACAGTCCCGCCATTCCGGGAATTAACCTAGTAAACCTACGCTGCACGCCCTCAATAGCAAGAATATCCTTCCTCAAATTTGGAACCAAAACTGCACACAGTACTCCAGGTGCGGTCTCACTAGGGCCCTGTACAACTGCAGAAAGACCTCTTTGCTCCTATACTCAACTCCTCTTGTTATGAAGGCCAACATTCCATTGGCTTTCTTCTCTGCCTGCTGTACCTGCATGCTTCCTTTCAGTGACTGATGCACTAGATCATCCAGATCTCGCTGTACATCCCCTTTTCCTAACTTGACACCATTCAGGTAATACTCTGCCTTCGTATTTTTACCACCAAAGTGGATAACCTCACATTTGTCCACATTAAATTGCATCTGCCATGCATCCGCCCACTCACACAACCTGTCCAAGTCACCCTGCAATCTCATAGCATCTTCCTCACAGTTCACACTGCCACCCAGCTTTGTATCATCTGCAAATTTGCTAATGGTACTTTTAATCCCTTCATCCAAGTCATTAATGTATATTGTAAATAACTGCGGTCCCAGCACCGAGCCTTGCGGTACCCCACTTGTTACTGCCTGCCATTCTGAAAGGGACCCATTTATCCCCACTCTTTGCTTTCTGTCTGTCAACCAATTTTCTATCCATGTCAGTACCCTACTTCCAATACCATGTGCTTTAATTTTGCCCACTAATCTCCTATGTGGAACCTTGTCGAAGGCTTTCTGAAAACCACATCCACCGGCTCTTCCCTGTCAATTTTCCTAGTTACATCCTCAAAGAATTCCAGAAGATTAGTCAAGCTTGATTTCCCCTTCGTAAATCCATGCTGACTTGGAACGATCCTGTTACTACTATCCAAATGCTCCGCAATTTCGTCTTTTATATTTGACTCCAGCATCTTCCCCACCACTGATGTAAGACTAACTGGTCTATAATTTCCCGTTTTCTCTCTCCTTCCTTTCTTAAAAAGTGGGACAACATTAGCTACCCTCCAATCCACAGGAACTGATCCTGAATCTATAGAACATTGGAAAATGATCACCAATGCATCCACAATTTCTAGCGCCACCTCCTTAAGTACCCTGGGTTGCAGACCATCAGGCCCTGGGGATTTATCAGCCTTCAGTCCCATCAGTCTACCCATCACCATTTCCTGCCTAATGTGGATTTCCTTCAGTTCCTCCGTCACCCTAGGATCTCTTGCCATTAGAACATCTGGGAGATTGCTTGTATCTTCCTCAGTGAAGACAGATCCAAAGTACCGGTTCAACTCGTCTGCCATTTCCTTGTTCCCCATAATAAATTCCCCTGCTTCTGTCTTCAAGGGACCCACATTTGCCTTGACTATTTTTTTCCTCTTTACATACCTAAAAAAGCTTTTACTATCCTCCTTTATGTTATTGGCTAGTTTACCCTCGTACCTTACCTTTTCTCCCCGTATTGCCTTCTTAGTCATCTTCTGTTGCTCTTTAAAAGAGTCCCAATCCTCTGGCTTCCCACTCTTCTTTGCTTTGTTGTACTTCTTCTCTTTTATTTTTATGCTGTCCTTGACTTCCCTTGTCATCCACTGGTGCCTCCTACTCCCCCTAGAATCTTTCCTCCTCTTTGGGATAAATTGATCCTGCAACTTCTGCATTATTCCCAGGAATACCTGCCATTGCTGTTCCACCGTCTTCCCTGCTACGGCCTCCTTCCAGTCAATTCTGGCCAGGTCCTGCCTCATGCCTCTGTAATCCCCTTTACTATACTGTAATACTGACACTTCCGATTTTCCCTTCTCCCTCTCAATTTGTAGAGTAAAACTTATCATATTGTGATCACTGCCTCCTAATGACTCTGTTACCTCGAGTCCCCTTATCAGATCAGGTTCATTACACAACACTAAATCCAGAATTGCCTTCTCCCTAGTAGGCTCCAGTACAAGCTGTTCTAAGAATCCATCTCGGAGGCACTCCACAAACTCTCTTTCCTGGGGTCCATTACCAACCTGATTTTCCCAGTCTACCTGCATGCTGAAATCTCCCATAACCACTGTAGCATTACTTTTGTGACATGCCAATTTTAGCTCCTGATTCAACTTGCACCCTATGTCGAGGCTACTGTTTGGGAGCCTGTAGATAACTCCCATTAGGGTCTATTTACCCTTACAATTCCTCATTTCTATCCATACTGATTCTACATCTCCTGATTCTATGTCACCCCTTGCAAGGGAGTGAATATCATTCCTCACCAACAGAGCGACCCCACCCCTCTGCCCACCCGTCTGTTGTTTCTATATGTTGTGTACCCCTGAATATTCAGTTCCCAGCCCTGGTCCTCTTGTAGCCATGCTCAGTGATTCCCACAACATCATACTTACCAATGTCTAACTGAGCCTCATGCTCATCCACTTTATTTTTTATACTTTGCGCATTTAAATACAACACTTTAATTTCGGTATTCACCTCCCCTCTCACACCGGTCACAATTGACCCTGACCTTACTCTCCTATCCCTTCTAGAACTTCCCTTCCCATTTGTTTAAAAGTCCTTTGCATTTTCTCCTGTATTCGCTTCCCCTTTAACTCCATCTTCATATTCCCAATTTGTCAACCCCTCCCCCCCACTACTTAGTTTAAAGCCACACGTGTAGCACTAGCAAACCTGCCTGCCAGAATGTTGGTCCCCCTGCTGTTAAGGTGCACCCGTCCCTCTTGTACAGGTCACCCCTACCCCAGAAGATATCCCAGTTGTCTAGAAATCTAAATCCCTGCTCCCTGCACCAGCCCCTCAGCCATACATTCATATCCCCGATCTCTCTGTTCCTGCCCTCACCAGCACAAGTCCTTCTACAGTCTCCCTGCTTCCTCGCTATTACCTGCCCCTCCACCTATCTTCGTATTGTCCGGAAACTTGACCACAAAGCCATCAATGCTCTCATCTGGATCGTTAACATATAACATGAAAAGTAGTAGACCCAACACTGACCACCACTATTTACTGGCAGCAACCCAGAAAAGGCCCCCTTCCCACTCTTTCCCATTTGTCTGTCAGCCAACATTCTGTCCATGCTAGTACCTTGCCTCTAATACCATAAGCTCCTACCTTGTTTAGCAGCCTCATGTGGCACCTTATCTAAGGGCTTCTTTTAAATCTTTCCCTTCTCACCTGAAAACTATGCTCTCTAGTTGTGGACTCCTCTATGCTGAGAAAAATACTGTGACCATACACCTTGAAGAAGTAACCAAAAAGGTTGATGTGGGCAAAGCCATAGACGTTGTCCATATGGGCCTCAGCAAGGCCCTTGATAAGGTTCAGCAAGGTAGGCTGCTCAGGAAGGGTAGATAACAGGGGATGCAAGCAGAGGGTGGTGGTGGAAGGTTATTTTTCAGAATGGAGATCTGTGACGAATGATGCGCCTCAGGAATCGGTGTTGTGTCTATTGCTGATTTATATCAACGATTTGGATGAGAATGTACAAGGCATAATTAGTAAGTTTGCAGATGGCACAAAAGTAGGTGGTTTCGTAGACAGTGAAGATGATTATCAAAAATTATAGCAGGATCTTGGAGGTGAATGGAGTTTAATGCATATAAATGCAAGGTGTTGCATTTTGGGAGGTCAGATCAGGGTAGGATCTTCACAGAGAATAGTCGCCCCCTGGGCAGTGTAGAAGTTGATCTGTTATATTACAATGCTACAAGACATTGGTGAGATTATAGTTGGGGCACTGTGTTCAGTTTAAGTCACTTTGCAATAGGAAGGATGTCATTAAGCTGGAAAGATTTACGGGGATGTTGCCCAGACTCAATGGCCAGAGCTACGGGAAGAAGTTGGGCAGGCTAGGACTTTATACCTTGGAGCGCAGGAAGATGTAGGATGTTCTTATGGAGGTACACAAAATCACGAGAGGAATACATCGGGTAAATTTACAGTCTTTTTTAAAAATTCAAAAAGTGAAATAAATTACAGCAGGATCTTGATCAGCTGGGCAAGTGGACTGATGAATGGTGAGTGGAATTTAATGCAGATAAATTCAGATTGTCTGTCCATTTTGCTCTGACTTGCTTGCTTGTTCTTCAAGATTCCAGCATCTGTAGTCTCTTATCTTGCAAAGTTGTTTATGGTTGCAATCTAATGAACAATGCAAGTGTAAAAGAGCAGTGAGAGATAGTTTGAAACAGTACAAAGAGCTCCCATCATCCACTCATGGTACCTCTCCAGAGTCTCCCTCCCCCCACTCTGACCCCATCCCTTACCCCTGTCGTGTTTTCACCACCTCCCCGACCTTCCTCTTTCTGATGCAGAATGGTTATTCCTCTGCATTTTTCAAAGGAAAGGGTAATCCCTGCAGGGGTTAAAAGCCTGAGCGGTTGTCTCAGGCCCCATCTGTGAATGCAGTACTTGGATAGAATGTGGGAATCTGTTTCTCTCTGCTCCCTCAAACTGGTTTGGAATGTATATCCCTTAAACAACTTCAATCACTTACTGTAATTACAGTAGTTACCCACGGCAACAGTATTTTGCCATTGGGTATAAATACGTATCAAAGAATCATTAGCAAGTTGTAAATGTTTATTAATAAGGCCTTTGACTGTTCATTCCTGTGAGAGAAGCAAACCTATCTCAGCTTGTCGTGCAGCTGGCTGACAGCTACTCCGATGGAATGTACCTCAAAGATAGCATTGTCCTTGTACTCCCAAGTGGTTGACTGTGCACTCCTCTGGAAAAAGGCCCAAAGTGGGAACAGACTGTTTTCAGAGGTTGGTCTAATCAGCGTAATGTTTACCTGAGCAGGGAAGGCCTTTAATGGTGGTTGAATCAGAGCATTTGGTTAGATAGTTTTAGAAATGGTTTTGAGCATATTCGTAACATTTTAGATGTAATTGTGGAAACAAACTCTTTTGAACTTAAGTTTTGATTTAAAGTAGTGAATCATTTCTCCTTTCCAAAGTCTTTGCTTATAAAAATTATAATTTTTTCAGAAATAAAGTCTGTAATAATTTTAAATATTTTACTACATCTTCAACTAAATTTTAAAAAAAATTATAATCATGTTTGCTTTTGCAATATTTAGCAAGTTTGTATTAATATTGTGAACTGTGTGCAGCTAAAATGAAAACAAAAAGTTCTAGAAATACTCTACAGGTCAGGCTGCATCTGTGGGAAGAGAAACAGGGGTAACAAAGTCTGACAAAGGACATTCCACCTGAAACATTAGCCGTCTTCCCTCTTTCCATCGATTCAGCCTGATCTGTTGAGTATTTCCATAATTTCCTCATTTTTATTTTAGATTCCCAGCATTTGCAGCTTTTTTTTTCAATTTTCCAGTGTGGCTGTTTTTATTCTCTTTTAAATAAAATGTTGGTCTTTAAGAGTCTGGGAAGAGCCAGTCTTTATTTTATGGACAGGATGGTTAAACAGTTCACCAGCCATTTTTCAATTAGTATGAAAGTCAAGTTCAGTTTGTTATGTGAACAAGATCAAGACAGAATTAAGGATCAATGATAAAGAGTTTGTCAGTTCCCCTCAAATTTATACTGTCTGCCAGGAATATACGCAAGTCTCCATATAATGATTGCTGTGAACAGACCTATAATGGCAGTTGTGTTGTACTGTGCACTCCCAGTGCCCACTAACGTAATTGCCACGCAATTGGTTTGTTAACAGTCTACTTTGGAACTACTTTATTATTTTAATAGCCTAATATTCTTGGGGATCATCCAGTGGGTATAAGATGGAAATAAGAAAGGGGGCGGGGTGATCACTTTGATGGGATTGTATATGGACCCATAATAGTCATCGACAGAGGAACAAATATGTAGGTATCACAAAATGCTGGAGTAACTCAGCAGGTCAGGCAGCATCTCTGGAGAGAGGGAATAGGTGACGTTTCGGGTCGTGACCCTTCTTCAGACAGATGTCAGGGGGGCGGGACAAAGAAAGGATATAGGTGGAGACAGGAAGACAGTGGGAGAACTGGGAAGGGGAGGGAAAGAGAGGAACAGAGGAGCTATCTAAAGTTAGAGAAGTCAATGTTCATACCGCTGGGCTGTAAGCAGCCCAAGCGAAATATGAGGTGCTGTTCCTCCAATTTGCGGTGGGCCTCACTATGACACTGGAGGAGGCCCATGACAGAAGGGTTAGACTGGGAGTGGGAGGGGGAGTTGAAGTGCTCAGCCACCGGGAGATCAGGTTGGTTGAGGCGGACTGAGCGAAGGTGTTGTGGGAAACGATCGCCGAGCCTGCGTTTGGTCTCGCCGATATAGAGAAGTTGACATCTGGAACAGCGGATATAATAGATGTGGTTGGAGGAGGTGTAGGTGAACCTCTGCCTCACCTGGAAAGACTTTCTGTCTCCACCTATATCCTTTCTTTGTCCCGCCCCCCTGACATCAGCCTGAAGAAGGGTCTCGACCCGAAACGTCACCCATTCCTTCTCTCCAGTCTGACCCGCTAAGTTACTCCAGCATTTTGTGATACCTTCGATTTGTACCAGCATCTGCAGTTATTTTCCAAAACAAATATGTAGGGATTTTTTAATAAGCCAATACATAAACCTAGCTGCAAGAATAATGTTTGAATAGTGGGGAAATTTAACTTTCCAAATACTAACTGGGATGCCTAAGTGCTAGTAGCTTAGATGGGGTGGAATTTGTTAAGATTGTTCAAGAACGTTTTCTCAATTAATATGTAGATAGCCCAAGGGGCAAAACTCGATCTTAGAAGTAAGAAGGGCAGGTGATGGATGTTTTGTCTGGGGGAGCACAAGCGGACCAGTGACTATAATTCTCTTTATAGAAACATAGAAAATAGGTGCAGGAGGAGGCATTTGGCCCTTCGAGCCAGCACCGCCATTCATTGTGATCATGGCTGATCATCCACAATCAGTAACCCGTGCCTGCCTTCTCCCCATATCCCTTGATTCCGCCAGCCCCTCGAGCTCTATCTAACTCTCTTTTAAATTCCTCCAGTGAATTGGCCTCCACTGTCTTCTGTGGCAGAGAATTCCACAAATTCCCAACTTTCTGGGTGAAAAAGTTTTTTCTCATCTCAGTTTTAAATGGTCTCTCCTTTATTCTTAGACTGTGGCCCCTGGTTCTGGACTCCCCCAACATTGGGAACATTTTTCCTGCATCTAGCTTGTCCAGTCCTTTTATAATATTATACGTTTCTATAAGATCCCCTCTCATCCTTCTAAATACAAGCCCAGTCTTTCCAATCTTTCCGCATATGACAGTCCCGCCATCCCGGGGTTTAACCTCGAGAACCTACGCTAGACTGTCTCAATAGCAAGGAGGTCCTTCCTCAAATTAGGAGACCAAAACTGCACACAAAACTCCAGATGTGGTCTCACCAGGGCCCTGGTGAGACCACATCTGGAGTTTTGTGTGTAGTTTTGAAGTACAACTGGAGTTTTGTACTGCAGTTCTGAAGTACAACTGCAGAAGGACCTCTTTACTCCTATACTCAAATCCTCTCGTTAAGAAGGCCAACATGCCATTAGCTTTCCTCACTGCCTGCTTTACCTGCATGTTTACTTTTAGTGACTGGTGTACAAGGACAACCAGGTTTCATTGCACTTCCCTTTTTCCTAATCTGACACCATTGAGATAATAATCTGCTTCCTTATTTTTGCCCCAAAGTGGATAACCTCACATTTATCTATATTATATACATCTGTCATGCATCTGCCCACTCACTCAACCTGTCCAAGTTACCCTGAAACCTCCTAGTATCCTCCGCAGTTCACACTGCCACCCAGCTTTGTGTCATCTGCATATTTGCTCGTGTTACTTTTAATTCTATCATCTAAATAATTAATATGGCACTCCACTCGCCACTGCCTGCCATTCTGACAGGGACCCGTTTATTTCAACTTTTTGTTTCCTGTCTGCCAACCAATTCTCTATCCATGTTAGTACCCTACCCCCAATACCATGTGCTCTAATTTTGCCCACTAATCTCCTGTGTGGGACCTTTTCAAAGGCTTTCTGAAAGTCTAGATACACTACATCCACTAGCTCTCCTTCATCCATTTTACTTGTCACATCCTCAAAAAATTCCAGAAGATTCGTCAAGCAGGATTTCCCCTTCATAAATCCATGCTGACTTGGACCAATCTATTTATTTTTAAATAGTTATGAAAAAGAGTAGGACTGGTCCACAAGGTTCAAGTCTTAAATTGGGGCAAGGCCGATTTTTATGGGATTAGGAACTTTCAAAAATTGATTGAGGGCTCAGTTTACAGCTAAAGCGAGTAGGAGGCTTTTAAAAACGAGGGTTTAGGGTCAGCATATTCCAGTTACAGTGGCAGGAGTAGGGAACCCTGGACGAGTAAAGATATTGGGCTCTAGTCAAGAAAAATAACTTGGCACATGTCAGGGATAGACAGCAAGGATCGACTGAATCCCTTGAGGAGTATAGAGGGTGTAGGAATGTACTTGAGTGAAATCAGGACCATGCAGTCTCTCCTCAAAACTAAAATGTTCCATCCCAGGCATGTCATGGTGAATCTCATCTGCATTATGCCCTTTCTATAATGTAGAGAGCAGAACTGCTCACAACTTTCCAGCTGTGGCGTAATCAACATTTTATAAATTTATACCAAGACCTTCCTGCTCTTTGAGTTTACCCAGCTGGTGAAACAGACTTCCTGTTTGCTTTCTTCACCTTCCACTCACGGTGTGTGATGTCTTAGCCTCAATAGCACTCCCAGCATTCATAATCTCATATTTAAGGATTAAACTCCGTCTGCCATTTTTCAGCCCATTTTACCACCACATCAGTATCACCAGCCAAGGACTACCTTCTAGCAACAACTCCACCACTTTTATGTCATCTGCTAACTTACTGATCATGCCTCCAATAGCCACATCCAAATCTTTCACATATTTTACAAAGAGCAAGGGTCCAAGCATCGATCTCTTTTGGACACCATTAGTCACAGGCATCCAATCATAAAAACAAATCCCCGCCATCTATCTACTAATGCTAAGCCAATGTTGGATCCAATTTACCCACTTTCACTAGATCCCATAGGCCTAAACCATTTGGACCATGTCAAAGACTTTACTGAAGTGCATGCAAATTGTAACTGCTGCACTGCCCCTCATCAGTGCACTTTGGTGTCTCTTCAGAAAATTCCATCAATTTGGTCAGACAAGCCTCTCAAAAACCTCCAGTGTATCTGCCCCCACCGCCAGGACCACCCAACCTCCGGCATGCCAGAGAAAACAGTCCAAGTTTTACCAGCCTCTCCTTGTAGCTAATACTTCCAGGCATCATTCTGGTAAACCTCTTCTGCACCATCTCCAAAGCTTCCACATCCTTCCTGTAAAGAGGCAACTAGAACAGCACCCAATACTCAAAATGTTCCTGGCTCGTGTACTCAATGCCCCAACTGATGAAGGCAATGCCAGTCACTCTACACCTCCATCCCCCACAAGGATGGTCTTGAAGCCCTCCGTTTCTTGCTCGACCGTAGAACTAGCCAATCCCCATCTACTAACACTCTCCTCCGCCTAGCAGAGCTGGTTCTTACCCTCAACAACTTCTCCTTTGACTCCTCCCACTTCCTCCAAACCCAAGGCGTAGCTATGGGCACTCGCATGGGTCCTAGCTATGCCTGCCTCTTTGTCAGGTACGTCGAACAATCCCTGTTCCAGGCGTACACTGGCCTCCATCCCCGAACTCTATCTCCACTACATTGACGACTACATTAGTGCTACCTCTTGGACCCATGCAGAACTCACTGACTTCATACATTTCACCACTGATTTTCATCCTGCTCTTAAATATACTTGGATCATCTCTGACATCTCCCCACCGTTTCTGGATCTCGCCATCTCCATCACAGGAGGCAGACTAGTGATCAACACCTGCTACAAACCTACTGACTCCCACAGCTATCTTGACTACACTTCTTCCCACCCTGTCTTCTGTAAAAAGTCTATCCCCTACTCCCAATTCCTCCGTCTACGCCGCATCTGCACCCAGGATGAGGTGTTTCACACTAGGGCTTCAGAGATGTCCTCATTCTTTAGGAAATGGGGCTTCCCCTCTTCCATTATAGATGAGGCTCTCACTAGGGCCTCTTCTATATCCCGCAGCTCTGCTCTTGCTCCCCCTCCCCCATTCGTAACAAGGATAGAGTCCCCCTTGTCCTCACCTTCCACCCCATCAGCCAATGTATACAACATATTATCCTCCAACATTTTCCTCCAACGGGATCCCTCTACTGGCCACATCTTCCCATCTTCTCCCCTTTCTGCTTTCTGCAGAGACCGTTACCTCCGTAACTCCCTGGTCCACTCGTCCCTCCACCCCCTCCCCAGGTACTTTCCCCTGCAACCGCAGAAGATGCAACACCTGTCCCTTTACCTCTCCCCTCGACTCCATCCAAGGACCCAAACAGTCTTTCTAAGTGAGGCAGAGGTTCACCTGCACCTCCTCCAACCTCATCTATTGTATCCGCTGTTCCAGATGTCAACTTCTCTACATCGGCGAAACCAAACGCAGGCTCGGCGATCGTTTCGCTCAACACCTTCGCTCTCTTTGCCTTAACCAACCTGATCTCCCGGTGGCTCAGCTCTTCAACTCACCTTCCCACTCCCAGTCCGACCTTTCTGTCATAGGCCTCCTCCGGTGTCATAGTGAGGCCCACCGCAAATTGGACGAACAGCATCTCATATTTCACTTGGGCAGCTTACACTCCAGCGGTATGAACATTGATTTCTCTAACTTTAGATAGCTCCTCTGGCCCTCTCTTTCCCCTCCCCCTTCCCAGTTCTCCCACTGTCTTCCCGTCTCCTACTACAACCTTTCTTTGTCCCGCGCCCTCCCTTGACATCAGTCTGAAGAAGGGTCTCGACCCGAAACGTCACCTGTTCCTTCTCTCCCGAGATGCTGCCTGACCTGCTGAGTTACTCCAGTATTTTGTCATGTCTTCGATGTGCATTCTTTATCACTGTATATACCCGTGTTGCCACTTTCAGGGAGATATGGACATCAATTCCTCTGTATATTAATATTGTTGATTACCTGGATTATCTCTAGTTCCCTTCTTAAATAAAGGAACAACATTGGCTACTCTTCAATCCTCCGAGGCCTTGCATTAGTTAGAGAAGATACAAGGATCTTTGCTCCAGCAATCTCCAGGCTTGCCATTCTCAATTACCTGGACAGATCCCATCCAGCCCTCAGAAATTTCCACTCTTGCCTCTCCCAATAACCTGGGACAGATCCCATCATGCCCTGGGAGCATAACCACCTTAATGCCCTTGTACATCCGTATTCCCTACACTGGTCTCACTGTCCTCCATGTCCTTTTCATTGTGCTGGTGTGACAAGCTGAACTGAGGGTTGCTGCAGGGTGTGCTGCAGATTATAGTGAGATAGACCCTTGCTTACGTTTGCTATTCAGTTTGGAAGTCTTTACTGAGCTGCTGCATTTGATCTCTTTGTTTCCAGATGCCAGTTGTACCACAGATGACCAGCAACACGGAGCCAGCTTCCAGCTGCACTAAATCCGACTCTGATGCCTCAAGCCCTGTGCCCACAGAGTCTCAGACATCTATGGAAGCTGATAAAGGAGCCATCTACAGGTAGAGATAGAGTAGATCTGCCTTTCAGTGTAGACAACTGCAAAAACACTTGGGGAGATTAAAATATTGGTTGAGTTGGTAAATGAGTGTTTATCACTTAAAGGTTGCCTCTCCAGCCCGTCGGTGTAGTGGTCTGAACCATTGTGCCACCTTCTCTGTGGACCTTGTGCACTCCCAGCACTTATGTTACTTTAGTGAGATATATTTTAACATGTGGTTGCCAGTAATTCACTTTCTACACCAGTTCATCATGTGTGCTTCATACTGGGTTTTAAGTTGATGCTAGTGAGCCCTGTGATACGAGTCACAAACTGAGGTTCACTGAGAACACATGGAAATAACAAATTGAATAAGGTACTGAGATAATTTAGAGGAAAAATTAAACATGGTTAATCCTACACTTTTTTAAACGAAAGCTTTTAATTACATTGTAAGAGAAGATAGTATAAATGTCTACATAAAATTCTTACCCCCCCGAGTGTGGTTTGAAAGATTGGTAGGTAACGAGTGAAACATAAAATGGTGTGAGTAGTATTAGGAAAAACTGTAGTTATAGGGAGATCAGTCACCAACAGTTTGACTCTTAAATATACAATAGCATACGCAAGTCTCTCAGCCCACCGAGTGCATGCTGACTGTAGATTACCCATTGTACAATTCAATTTACCAGTAGAGTGCATAGCCTCCTATGCCTGGATACTTCTGAAATGTCAGGGTACCCACTTTCACCACACACATACATAGAGTTCCAGATTCCAAGCATCCTTGGTGAAAAAAGTCTTCCCAAGGTCCCCTCTAAACCCCTTCCCAAGATCCTGTATAAACCACCCCCTTATCCTAAACCTATATCCTTCAGTTTTTAATATCTGTAATGGGGAACCAATGTAGAACGTTAGGAGAGTTAGAAGTTGGCAATCAGTGCATCCACTATGTCTAAAGCCGCCTCCTTCACATCTCCAGGATGCAGTCATCCAGATGGGTATTCATCATCTTTCGATCCCTTTAATTATATTTTTTATGTACTTATTTTTTAACATACTAATTTTTTTAAGCTCCTTATATACATTTAGTGTTTCGCTACTGTTTCCTTATTTCCCCAGAATAATTTAACTTTGCTACTCTTTTATAGAACAGAAAGAACAGTACAGCACAGGAACAGGTCCTTCAGCCCACAATGTCTATACCCAACATGATGCTAAGACCAACTTGTATCTGCCTGCACATAGTCCATATCGCTCCATTGCCTGTATGTCCATGTGCTCCACAACCTTCTGTGGCAAAGAATTCCACAGATTCACCACCCTCAGACTAAAGAAATTTCTCCTCGTCTCCTTCCCAAAAGAACGCCCTTTAATCCTGAGGCTATGACCTCTCGTCCTAGACTCCCACTAGTGGAAACAACCTCTCCATATCCATTCTATCCAAGCCTTTCACTATTTTGTATGTTTCAATGAGATCCCCCCTCATTCTTCTAAACTCAGCGAGTACAGGCCCAGTGCCGACAAACGCTCATCATAGGTTAACCCACTCATTCCGGGGTCATTCTTGTAAACCTCCTCTGGACCCTCTCCAGAGCCAGCACATCCTTCCTCAGATATGGGGCCCAAAATTGCTCACAATATTTCAAATGTGGCTTTACCAGCACCTTATAGAGCCTCAACATTACATCCCTGTTTTTGTATACAAGCCTTCTTGAAATAAACGCTAGTATTGAGTTTGCTTTTTTTACTACTGATTTAACTTGCAGATGAACTTTTTGGGAATTCTGCACCAGCACTCCCAAGTCCCTTTGCACCTCTGATTTCTGGATTCTCACCCCATTTGGAAAATAGTCTACCCCTTTATTCCTACTCCCAAAATGCATGACACCCCACTTTGCTCCACTATATTCCATCTGCCGCTTCTCTGTCCACTCTCCCAACCTGTCCAAGTCCTTCTGCAGAATCCCTGCTTTATCAACATTACCTACCCCTCCACCTGTTTTTGTATCATCCACAAACTTGGCCATAAAGCCTTCAATCCCCTCGTCCAAATCATTAATATATAACGTGAAGAGTAGCGGCCCCAGCACCGACCCCTGCGGAATTCCACTAGTCACTGGAAGCCAACCAGAAAAAGTCCCCTTTATATCCACACTTTGTCTTCCGCCATCCAGCCAACCTGCTCTCCATGCTAGTGTCTGCCCTATATATCCACACTTTGTCTTCCGCCATCCAGCCAACCTGCTATCCATGCTAGTATCTGCCTTTTGATACCGTCGGCTTTTATCTTCCTAAGCAATCTAACGTGTGGCATGTTATCTAAGGCTTTCTGAAAATCTAGGTAAGCAACGTCTACTGACTCTCCTTTGTCTGTCCTGCTATTTACTTCTTCAAAGAATTCCAGCAAATTTGTTAAACAAGACCCCCCCTTCACAAAGCCATGCTGACTTTGGCCTATTTTATCGTGAACCCTAAAATTTTACCAACCACCGAAGTCAGACTAACCGCCCTATAGTTCCCACTATTCTGCCTTGCTCCCTTTTTGTGCAGCGGGGTAATATTCGAAATTTTCTAATTATCCGGGACTACTCCTGACTACTCCTGAAATATCACTATCAATACCTCCACAATCTCTAAAGCCACCTCTTTCAGAACCCCAGGGTGCAGTCCATCCGGCCCAGGTGACCTATCCACCTTCAGCCCTTTCAGCTTCCCAAGCACCATCTCCCTGTACTCCCAAGGTACCTCTGCTTCTCAGTACTCTGTACAACCCTATTTTCATACTCCCTGGGATCTCCTGGTAGTAGTTTTGAATATTATTTTCTTCCTCTTTCTCACTAGGCCCGTGGCTCTCCAATATATTTGTCAGGCCACTGCAGCTGACACTTATTCCTGTATTTCTTTGCAGACACCCTCTATTCCCACTTCTGGCTCTTCTTTTTGAAAAGTGCGAGCAGTCGACCCAAGGTTCTGAATGCATCACCTCGGCAAGCTTTGATGTGGACATCGAAAACTTTGTTCGCAAACAGGAAAAGGAAGGAAAGCCATTTTTCAGTGAAGACCCAGAGATTGATAATCTGGTGAGATGTGGTGTAATGCCTTCAGCCTGTAATTGGCTCCTTTCAACATTACCTTTACTGTACTTTCAGGAAGCCTTCCAAGTCAAATCAAGTCAAGGCAAGTCAATCATGTCGCGTTTCTTGTCGTGCACGTACAGTGAGGTCCAGGTAAAATGAAAATCTTGCTTGCATCTGCACTTCAGGCATGTGGCGGCACGGTGGCGCAGCGGTAGAGTTGCTGCCTTACAGCGAATGCAGCGCCGAAACTCAGGTTCGATCCTGACTACGGGTGCTGTCTGTACGGAGTTTGTACGTTCTCCCCGTGACCTGCGTGGGTTTTCTCCGAGATCTTCGGTTTCCTCCCACACTCCAAAGACGTACAGGTTTGTAGGTTAATTGGCTGGGCAAATGTAAAAATTGTCCCTAGTGGGTGTAGGATAGTGTTAATGTGCGGGGATCGCTTGGCGACGCGGACCCGGTGGGCCAAAGGGCCTGTTTCTGCTCTGTATCTCTAAATCTAAAATCTAAATCTAGACTCAGACAACATACCAAAACTTAAATTATACATAAATTCTACAGGACAACATAAAGATTAAACTGTGGAAAATAAAACAAGACATCAGTAAAAAAAAAAACATTTAACAGACAAGCTCATGGTAGTGCAAGAAAAGTCCATAATGTTTTGTTGCTAAGGTAGGATTCAGGTTGTGCAGGTCAGTTCAAGAACATGTGTTTGTAGGTAAGGAGCTGTTTAGTTACAGCATGGAAACAGGCTCTTCGGCCCACCGAGTCCACACCAACCAGCGATCCCCGCACATTAACATTGTCCTGCACACACATTAGGCACAGTTTTTACACTTATACCTAGCCAATTAACCAACAAACCTGTGCGTCTTTTGAGTGTGGGAGGAAAACGAAGATCTCGGAGAAAACCCACACGGTCATGGGGAGAACGTACAAACTTCACACAGACAGCACCTGTAGTCGGGATCAAACCTGGGTCTCTAGTGCACTGTAAGACAGCAATTCTACCGCTGTGCCACCTTACCGCCCAAGGTCTTGTACCAAGGTTCTTCACCAAGGTCTTGTACAATTATCACATAACGTTCCATCGTCTATACAATGACTGATGAGGCCAATGCACCAAGCCTTCTTCAAGTCAAGTCAAGTCAATTTTATTTGTATAGCACATTTAAAAACAACCCACGTTGACCAAAGTGTTGTACATCTGTTTAGGTACTAAGGAAAAAAATGAAACATATCATGAAAATGAAACAAACATATCAGCACATACAAAACAGTTCACAGCGCCTCCTCAATGGGCCTCAAACGCTAGGGAGTAGAAATAAGTTTTGAGCCTGGACTTAAAGGAGTCGATGGAGGGGGCAGTTCTGATAGGGAGAGGGATGCTATTCCACAGTCTAGGAGCTGCAACCGCAAAAGCGCGGTCACCCCTGAGCTTAAGCCTAGACCGCGGGATAGTGAGTAGCCCCAAGTCTACTCTTGGCAACCTATCTACTGATGACGCAATTTGCAGGAACTCTGTGCTCCTAGAATTTCTCTGCTCTACACCACTCTCCAGAGCCCTCCCATGTTAATGTCCTGCCTTGGGTTGACTTCCCAAAATACAACACATTGCATTTATCTGCAAAATCTCCATTAGCCACTCCTTAGCCCACTTAGATAACTGATGAAAATCCTATTAATTTCTGTTAACCATTTTCACTTTAGTGTCATAAAGTCAGACAGCGTGGATACAGGCCCTTCCACAGATACTGCTTGATATGTTTTTGTTTCAGATTACCGGCATCTTTTTTTAAGTCATTCTTTTCCTCTTTCTACAACTGCTTCCTGACCTGCTGACACCCCTCCCAATCCTTCCGAAATTGGCGGAAAGTTTCTGCTTTCTTATTTTATTTCCGCCATTCTGATTTTGCCTCCCATTTTTCCGCAAAACAGTCGGTAATTGCAATTTGTCAATTCGGCCGCCAGAGGTCGCTAGGGGTTCCGTGAGAAATCCCCCCGCCCTGGAAGTCTCCCTGAAAATGTGGCACCCAGGCTGGGCGAGGCAGCCAATCTCGACCTCATCAAGACTTCCACGGCCGATCAGTGGGTTGAATTTGCAACCTGCGGTCGGGGCTCTGGAACTCCAGCCCAGCTGGAGCCAGCACATCTATCCCCATAGCCGACTTCCTTGGCCAGCTGGATAAACCAGCAAAGCTCTGGAACTCCAGCCCAGCTGGAGCCAGCACATTGACCCCCATAGCTGACTTCCTTGGCCAGCTGGATAAACCAGCAAAGCTCTGGAACCAAGAGTGCCAGAAAATCAGTGGTGGAACTGTAAGAGTAAATATTAATTTAAGTGCAAGATTACATAACTATATTAATTAATTAAGACGGGATTAAAATATAAAACACAGCAGAAAAGCCAATTACCACCTTTTTGGGCTGATTATCAATTAATGTGCGAATTTATGTCAGCAAGTACTTCCATATGCTTAGTCGAGTCGCATATATCAACTTTCTTCATAACTTAGTCATACATTTTATGACCATTGTTCTTCTATTCAATATCAAGAGAATTAGGATGTGTAAGGAAAAAGCAAAATAGAAAAAACAAAACAATTTTTTCTTTGTGTTGCAAAAAGTATTTGTGTTCAATAACCTTCCTATAAATAGCAGAATATACTCATGATCGGCCTGACATTGTACATGTAGTCCAAGAACTACAGACTGTTGGAAATAATAGTTGTTTTTCACACGTGAATGTAGCACAACACGTACGCGCATTTGGCGCGCATACCATTTTTTTGCTGAAAAGTTGCATTACGCGCCATATTATGAATTTTGATGTAAAATTATGAATTTTGGACATCAAAATTCTAAATTTGTAAAATCAAATGTTGGAAGGTCTGTGCTGACCATGATCAGCATGTTTTGCTTTTCTTTCAGATTTCTAGCAAAAGCAGTCTCTTCATCTTCCATTTACTTGCAATCAGTTCAGTCTACTGCTGAGCAGACCCATACCTTTAGTCTGTTGCTACGTAGTATTGCTATTCATGTTCCTTATCATCTGTGTTCTGGATGAGTAGATGAATACTCTAATATACCACTGTGGTAATTTTTCTCTTTTCACTACCCATATTATTTATGTACGGCTTGACAGTATTCATGTATGGTGTAGGGATTGGCTAGAAGAGTTCGAACCCTCGGATTGGCTAGCGATGTCACGAGGTGCGCTAGCGCGGTAGATTCGTCAGTCTAGCGTTGAACTCATATACATAAGACGTTAGGTAGTTGTCTAGAGTTTTGAGTGTTGCGAATTGTCACGGAGTTTTAGAACTGTACAGTAAACTTCGACTGCAACAACCATCCGCTATCAGACTCACTACATTGGTGACCCCGACGTGATCCGAAGATCACAAGAGCATGTCGCAGGTAGGAGCGAACAGTGGGCAGCAGAACGCGAGCGGCGTTCACCTACCCCTGTTCTGGGCCCATCAGCCGCACCTGTGGTTTGTGCAGGCAGAGTCCCAGTTCTACCTCAAGAAGGTGGAGGAGGACCAAGAGAAGTTCCACCACCTGGTAAGCTGCCTACAGCCGGAAGTGGCCGCGCGGGTGGGACGGTACCTGACCAACCCTCCCCAAACTGAGAAGTACGAGGGGCTCAAGAGGCTCCTGCTGAGGACTTTTGGCTGTAGCCAGAACCAGCGGGCTCTGAAGCTCCTACATTTACCGGAGCTGGGGGATCGGCTACCGTCGGTTTTGATGACGGAGATGCTGACCTTGATTGGCGACCACCAGCCGTGCATGATGTTCGAAGCGGCATTCCGGGAGAAATTGCCCCGGGACTTCAGGTTAGTGTTGGCGGACGTCTCTTTCGAAGACCCGGTAGCATTCGCAGAAAAAGCCGACGCGCTCGTCACCGAGGCCTCCACTCGGGATGACTCGGTAAATCGGGTTTCGAGGCCTAGCAGCAGTCGGCCGCGCGGCCAAGTTTGCGGCGCATCGGCCGCCATTTTTCAGTCAGCCCGCCAAGACGGGGCTGCAGCACCCGCCATTTGGCAGCGGGCCCGAGCAACAGAGCCGCACAGGCGTGGCTGGTGTTTTTTTCACAAGCTGTGGGGCAGTGAAGCCCGAAGTTGCAGGGCCCCGTGTTCGTTTCCGGGAAATGCCTCGGCCGATCGAATGTAGAGGCAGTCTCGATCGGCCGCAACCGCCGCCTCTACGCCACCGATCGAGGTACCGGCACCGTTTTTTTGGTCGATACGGGAGCGGTCGTTAGCATCGTGCCTCCCTACGACTGCGAAGTGCGAGCAGGTAGGAAGGGTCCGTCCCTCATTGCGGTCAACGGCAGTCCCATCCGCACCTACGGCAAGAGGGTCATGTCCATGTCCTTCGGGTCCGGGACCTACCGTTGGGATTTCATCGTTGCCGACATGGGCCAGGCCATTCTGGGCGCGGACTTCCTCTGGGCTTTTTCGTTGGTCGCAGACGTCCGCGGGAAGGGCCTACAACCCTCGGCTAGCAGTATGGAGCCTGCTACTCCTCCACCTGCCACCCCAGCCCGTCGATCCAGGCCATCACCACGGCCCCCGGTCAGTTCACTGCGGTCCTCGCCGACTTCCCGCAGCTCCTCGTTCAGCGGTTCGATGCACCTTCCGATAATAGACAATAGACAATAGGTGCAGGAGTAGGCCATTCAGCCCTTCGAGCCAGCACCGCCATTCAATGCGATCATGGCTGATCACTCTCAATCAGTACCCCGTTCCTGCCTTCTCCCATATCCCCTCACTCCGCTATCCTTAAGAGTTCTATCCAGCTCTCTCTTGAAAGCATCCAACGAACTGGCCTTCACTGCCTTCTGAGGCAGAGAATTCCACACCTTCACCACTCCCTGACTGAAAAAGTTCTTCCTCATCTCTGTTCTAAATGGCCTACCCCTTATTCTTAAACTGTGGCCCCTTGTTCTGGACTCCCCCAACATTGGGAACATGTTTCCTGCCTCTAATGTGTCCAATCCCCTAATTATCTTATATGTTTCAATAAGATCCCCCCTCATCTTTCTAAATTCCAGTGTATACAAGCCCAATCGCTCCAGCCTTTCAACATACGACAGTCCCGCCATTCCGGGAATTAACCTAGTGAACCTACGCTGCACGCCCTCCATAGCAAGAATATCCTTCCTCAAATTTGGAGACCAAAACTGCACACAGTACTCCAGGTGCGGTCTCACCAGGGCCCGGTACAACTGTAGAAGGACCTCTTTGCTCCTATACTCAACTCCTCTTGTTATGAAGGCCAACATTCCATTGGCTTTCTTCACTGCCTGCTGTACCTGCATGCTTCCTTTCATTGACTGATGCACTAGGACACCCAGATCTCGTTGAACTCCCCCTCCTCCTAACTTGACACCATTCAGATAATAATCTGCCTTTCTATTCTTACTTCCAAAGTGAATAACCTCACACTTATCTACATTAAACTGCATCTGCCATGTATCCGCCCACTCACACAACCTGTCCAAGTCACCCTGCAGCCTTATTGCATCTTCCTCACAATTCACACTACCCCCCAGCTTAGTATCATCTGCAAATTTGCTAATGGTACTTTTAATCCCTTCGTCTAAGTCATGATAAGCACGGGGTCGTCCATTTCATCTCTACCGAGGGGCCGCCTGTATTCACCCGGGCGCGGCGCCTACCTCCCAACAAGCTGGCCATGGCTCGGGAGGAGTTCCTGAATTTGGAACGACTGGGGATTGTTCGGCCTTCAAATAGTCCGTGGGCCTCCCCCTTGCATATGGTCTCTAAAGCATCTGGGGAGGTGGAGACCATGTGGGGATTACCGGCGTCTTAACGCTGCAACCCAGCCTGACCGCTATCCGATCCCTCACATACATGACTTCTCAGCCAGCCTCGAGGGCGCTACGGTTTTTTCAAAAATCGATTTGGTGTGGGGATATCATCAGATCCCTGTCCACCCACCGGACATTCTCAAGACGGCTACGATTACTCTGTTCGGGTTATTTGAGTGGTTGCGCATGCCGTTCGGTCTCAAAAACGCGGCTCAGGCATTCCAACGTCTCATGGATCATGTGGGTCGCGGATTGTCTTTTGTGTTTATTTATCTTGATGACATTCTGGTTGCTAGTCGTTCGGTCCCAGAGCACCTGGTCCACCTTCGCACTGTGTTCCAGAGGCTGCAAGACCACGGCCTGATCCTCCACCCGTCCAAATGCCAATTCGGCCTGTCCGCGGTGGATTTCCTGGGTCACCGGGTCACACCGGCCAGTGCCACTCCTTTGCCTGCTAAGGTGGACGCCGTCCAATCTTTTCCCCGCCCTACCACCATCAAGGGCTTGCAGGAATTCGTGGGCATGGTGAATTTTTATCACCGGTTCGTGCCTGCGGCAGCTCGGATCATGCGCCCCCTTTTTCAATGCCTCGTGGGTAACCCCGCTGAGTTGGTCTGGTCCACAGCTGCCGAGGCGGCTTTTGACGCAGTTAAACAGGCCCTCGCCAACGCAACAAGCTCGTGCACCCCCGCTCCTCTGCCCCCACGGCCCTGACGGTGGATGCCTCAGACGTGGCGGTGGGTGGGGTCTTAGAGCAGCAGGTCAACGGTCACTGGCAGCCTCTGGCATTTTTCAGCCGGCAGCTCACTCGACCTGAGCTGAAATACAGTGCCTTTGATAGGGAGCTCCTGGCCCTCTATTTAGCTGTTCGCCATTTCCGATATTTTTTGGAGGGCCGCTCTTTTGTTGCCTACACGGATCACAAACCCCTCATGTTTGCTTTTTCTAAGGTTTCTGATCCATGGTCGGCCCGCCAGCAACGGCACCTCACCCTCATTTCTGAGTTCACCACCGATGTTCGCCACATCGCGGGTAAGCTTAACGCCGTTGCTGACGCCCTGTCCCAGCCGGCCACTTCCTCTGTTGCTGCGGTGGGGGGCGAGGTGGATTTCCAGGAGCTAGTGGAGGCTCAGCGCCTGGAAGGAACTGCCGCAGCGTACGCCTCCGCCACCTCGGGGTTGCGGTTGGAACAGGTGGCGTGCGGCCCCACGGGTACCACACTTTGGTGCGACGTTTCCCTTCCCCGCCCTCGCCCGGTGGTGCCGACCGCCCTGCGGCGTAAGGTTTTTGAGGCCATTCATGGCCTGGCACACCGGTCCATCTGGGCGACCTCGGCCATGGTTGCCGCCCGATTTGTCTGGCACGACCTGCGGAAGCAGGTGGCCGCCTGGGCTCGCGCCTGCGTCCCGTGCCAGACCTCCAAGGTCCACCGCCACGTCCAGCCCCCATACCAGAATTTTGCGGTTCCCCTCGTCCGTTTTTACCACATCCACGTGGATTTGGTTGGTCCATTGCCCTACTCTAGGGGCTACACTCATCTTCTAACGGTGGTCGACCGTTTTACTCGTTGGCCGGAGGCTCTTCTGTTGTCGGACACCTCGGCACGGGCCCTGGCGTTACATTGGGTTGCCCATTTCGGCGTCCCGGCTATCATCACTACCGACCGGGGCGCCCAGTTCACCTTGTCCCTCTGGGCCGCGCTTGCGCAGCTGTATGGGTCCCGCTTGCAGCAGACCACCGCCTATCATCCCCAAGCTAACGGGATGGTAGAGCGCTTCCACCGACAGCTGAAGGCATCCCTCTGTGCCCGCCTGACCGGCCCTGACTGGGCCGACCAGCTGCCTTGGGTCCTCCTTGGTATTCGCACGGCCCCTAAGTCTGATCTGGGTACCTCCTCGGCGGAACTCGTCTACGGTTCACCCCTGCGGGTGCCGGGTGACATTATTCCCTTGTCCTCCCCCTTGCCGTCGTCTGTCCCGTCGGTTTTGGCTTCTCTCCGGGCGCGGGTAGGTTCCCTGGCCCCAGTCCCAGCCTCCAGTCACGAAAGTACAGCAGTGCCGGCGGACTTGCAGGACTGCGAGTTCGTTTTCCTCCGGCAGGACTCCCACCGCCCCCCTCTACAGCCGGTCTACCAGGGCCCGTTCCAGGTGCTGAAAAGGGGGACAGTCACCTTCACGTTACAGGTAGGAACCCGTCAGGAGCTCGTTTCTGTCTCCCGGCTCAAACCGGCCCACTTGGACCAGGACCGTCCCGTGCCGGTAGCCCAACCTCCTCACCGGGGCCGACCTCTGGCCGGCCCACCTGTTTCCCCAGCGGCGTCTCTTCTCTCACCTCTCGGGCCTCAACCGCCCTCGGCTGGGTTCACTCTGCCTTTTCCAGCCACGCCTACACCTGCAGGCTCCCTCCCCCTCCCACGGCGTCTCCATCGGCAGGGCCCTTCCCGCCTCCTGCCACGTTGGCGGTACCGGCCTCCCCTCTTCGTACGCGTTCAGGTCGGGCGGTCCGGGCGCCCGTGAGGTACGGTATCGAGGGTTTTGGGGGGGGGTCATGTAGGGACATAGGGATTGGCTAGAAGAGTTCGAACCCTCGGATTGGCTAGCGATGTCACGAGGTGCGCTAGCGCGGTAGATTCGTCAGTCTAGCATTGAACTCATATAGGTAAGACGTTAGGTAGTTGTCTAGAGTTTTGAGTGTTGCGAATTGTCACGGAGTTTTAGAACTGTACAATAAACTTCGACTGCAACAACCATCCGCTATCGGACTCACTACAATGGTATGATTTGACTGAATCCATGCAAAACAACATTTTACAGTGTTATTTCCATACACATATCAATAACAAATCAATACCAATTTTTATTTTAATTAAAACAAAGTGCTTTAGTACTCATTGGGTCAGGCCACATTTGTGAACTGAATGGCTATGCAAGCTGTCCAGCATCTTGTGTTTTGCTCCAGATCTTGTAATTCTTGTGTGTCCATATGTTTTAGATGGGCAGAGCTACAGTAGGTTGAGGAGTCAGACTGGAGGTCGGCTGGAGCAAGGCAACTGAATTCCAGCTGACGTTAAATACAGGAATACAGAGCTTTATTGTCATTCGATACCGAGATACCGAACGAAATTACATTTCCAGCAGTCACAGAACACAAAAAAACGAACACAAGATACACGACCCCAACACAAACATCCATCACAGTGACTCCAAACACCCCCTCACTGTGATGGAAGGCAACAAAACTTCCTCTCTCTTCCCCCATGCCCCTCCCACGGACAGACAGCTCAACCCCAACCGAGGCGACCGACCCGCACAGTCCCCGCAAGGGGATGGAAGTCCCCGCGGCCGAGCCGCACCGAGCGCTGAAACGTCCCGCGGCCGTACCGGGCGATGGAAGGCTCCGCGGGCGAGCTGCACCGGTGATGTTAAGTCCCGCAGCCGAGCCGCACCGGCGCTGTTAAGTCACGCGGGCGAGCCGCGCCGGGCGCTGTTAAGTCCCGCGGTCGAGCCGTGCCGGAGATGTTATGTCCCGAGGGCGAGGCGCACCGGCAATGTTAAGTGCCGCGGCCGAGCCGCACCGGCGATGTTAAGTCCCGAGGGCGAGGCGCGCCGGCGATGTTAAGTCCCGAGGGCGAGGCACACCGGCAATGTTAAGTCACGCGGCCGAGCCGCGCCGGGCGCTGTTAAGTCCCGCGGTCGAGCCTGCCGGCGATGTTAAGTCCCGCGGCCGAGCCGCGCTGGGCGCTGTTAAGTCCCGCGGCCGAGCCGCGCCGGGCGCTGTTAAGTCCCGCGGCCGAGCCGTGCCGGCGATGTTAAGTCCCGCGGCCGAGCCTCGCCGGGCGATGGAAGGCCCCGCGGCCGAGCCTCGCCCCGAGGAAGAGACCTAAAAAAAGAAAGGTTTCCCACCCCCCACACATACACAGCCAAAAACAAAAACTACCCCAACACCAACACCCAAACAAAAAGGGAAAAAAGACAAACAGACTGCCAGCGAGCCGCAGCCATTAGGCGCCGCCACATGTGCCACAAAATCCAGGATGATTCATCATTCAATATCGCTTTTATTGTTGGTAGTCCCGAGGTTACGAAGGGTCTGTTCCTGAGAACACTTTGTAACCCAAATCTTTTGTAAGCCAGAAATTAATAAAAATCAGTCTGTGGGAAACGATTACAGCAACAGCTGCAATGGGAAGAGCAGCTGCCAGCAGGGCTCAGTGAGTGAGTGAGTGAGTCTGCTCAGCACTGCCCGGCTCCACCCAGCACATGATTGTTGCAGCTCGTTGGTATGTCCATGTCTGGCGTTCACAACCCACAGAGGTTCTGTAACAATATTCCTTTCTTCCTTACTTACTTACTTTAGTGTCGATGCACATTGGAGATGGTTTCTGTCAAAATGACTCGTTTTGTAAGTCATTTACAATGAATTAAATATTTTGATGACTTTTGTATGAAGGATTCTTTCTCACATCAGGCTTTACATTCTGAACACACATGAAGTTCGCAACTCCTGCACTCACTACCCAACAGGGGAAGCATTTTCTGTATTGTATCTTTAAACAGTCCTAGTAGAATTCTCTGTCTTTACCTACTTCCTTAATGCGCATATCCCGTGTAGACCTTCCAATTTCTTGTTTGGATGTTGCCTTGATTAGAAAGTATTAGCTATAAGCAGAGGTTGGACAAATTTGGATTGTTTTCTCTGGAGCGTTGGAGGCTGAGGAAGACCAAACTGAAGTTTATAAAATTACAAGAGGCCCAGAAATACTGGAGGGTATCAGTTTAAGGTCAGAACGGGAAAGATTAATGGATATGTGCGGAGCCAGTTTTTACAGAGAGTGGTGGTTGCCTGGAATGCGCTGCTAGGGGTGGCAGTGGAAGCAGGTGTGCTCGCAATGTTTAAAAGGGATTTACACTGACATATGAACAGGCAGGGAATTGAGGAACATAGATCACATGCAGGCAGATGTGCAGTTTAAATTGGCATCATGTTTGGCATAGACATCATGGCCAACAAACCTTTACTGTACTTTCAGAAAGCCTTCCACTAAATGTATAATATCTCTCATTATCCAAGTTTCCCAAACCGTGCCAAGCTTATATTTAATCCTCACAGGAACATGCTGGTCCTGAACTCTAACCAGCTGGCCATTCAAAGATTCCCATGTGTCAGATGTGGATTTAATCTCAAACAACTGCTCCCAATCTACTTTCTTCAGTTCCTGCCAAATAATGTTGTAAATAGCCTTACCCCAATTTAGCACCTTCACCCGAGTACCAGTCTTATCTTTATCCATAGCTATCTTAAAATTTACAGAATCATGACTACAGGATAATCCCATTGTAATGATCACACCTTCCTTATTCTGGTTCTACCCTTAAGGCCTTGCTGGATAAGCCCTCCAAAGAGTGCAGCCGTAGCGTACTCTCAGTAATGCCATTCTTCTTACTCTTTTACATCTCTCTCGGTCACATTTAACGTCAAGTTGTCAGTCCTGTCCTTTGCTCAACTAAGTATTTGTCATGGCTGCAACATGATAATTCTATGTACTAACCTAGACTCTATCCTCTTCCACCTACACATAACACTTCTTGCATGGAAGTAAATACACACAAGACCATCATTCCCTCAACATTCATTAACCTGGCCCTGCTAGTTTTTGCTACTGGACTTTCTTGACTTCGCCTCTACCTTCCCCTCAAACACTGCCTGTGGCTGACTCTGGTTCACACTCCCCGTCACACTGGTTTAAACCCTCCTGATCCCACCAATAATCCCTGCACTACATCTCTGGTTACAAACATTCAGTCAGAAAAACACCCCACAACCACCACCCTCCGCCTCCTGCTACCAAGCCAATTTTGGACCCAGTTTGCCACACCTTGGATCCCACGTATAGACACAAAGTGCTGGAGTAACACAGCAGGTCAGGCAGCATCACTGGAGAAAAATAATACCATGTGCCTGAACATAGTGGAGCAGCCTATCGTGCAGGACTTTGTGAATTCATGTGTATTATTAGAGCATGGAATAGTACAGATCAGGAACAGGCCACTCGGCCCACAGTGTCTGTGCCAAACGTTGCCAAATTAAACTAATCTCCTCTACCTGTATGTGATCCATATCTCTCCTTTCCTTATACATCTAAAAGCCTGTTAAACACCTCTATCACATCTGCCTCCACTCCCACCTCTGGCAATACATTCCAGGCACCCACCACTTTCTGTGTAAAAGATCTGCTCCACACATCTCCTTTAAACTTTGCCCCTCTGATTAAAGTTATGCCATCTAGTCTTTGACATTTTCTCCGAGGGAAATAGGTTCTGACTGTCTGCCCTATCTGTGCCTCTCATCATTTTAGATACTTCTATCAGGTCTCACTTCAAGCTCTGATGCTCCAGAGAAAACAATCCAAGTTTTGTGAATCAACTTTATACCTTTTCTACTGAGGAATTTAGTGTTTAATTCCTTCAGCATGGATGCATATTCTGTCAGTCTAGGTAAATATAAAGCCTCAAAAAACATTGTGATTGCTTTAATTTTAATTCGACTTCAACTGTTATACAGTGTTATCGTTCAATCTATTAGCTCAACTTCTTTGTGTTGTCTTCTGCTTAATTTGTCTTTCCTTTTGTTGCTTTGCAGATGGTGAAAGCAATCCAGGTGCTGCGTATTCATCTATTGGAACTAGAGAAAGTTAACGACTTGTGCAAAGATTTCTGTAACCGTTACATTGCTTGTCTAAAAACTAAAATGAACAGTGAAAACCTGCTGAGCTCTGATCCTGGTGGACCTTATGCCTCTGTTCAAACTCAGGTAAGAAATGGTGTCCCCTCTACAAATTGTCTGATTCCCAAGTTCAACCCACCATGAGTGCATTAACTAAAGGTCTTACGACTGTGAAAATGTGATAAATAACGCTGGGTCTTCAAGTATTGAATATCATATTCAATTTTAGAAACATGAAGAAGTAATAAGGATAGACAAAATGCTGGAGTATCTCAGTGATTCAGGCAGCATCTGTGGAGAACATGGATAGGTGACTTCACAGAGTGCTGGAGTAACTCAGTGGATCAGGCAGCATCACTGGAGAAAAGGAATAGGTTATGTTTTGGGTCGGAACCCTTCCTCAGACTCTGGTTTAAACTTCATTTCTTCGGTATATCTCCAGTATATCTTCGATATAGGTTCACAAGATATAGGAATAGAATTAGGCCATTCGGCCCATTGAGTCTTCTCTGCCATTCAATCATGGCTGATCATAAACCAGCATCTGCAGTTCCTTTCTACACACCTAATAATGAGAATCTGGAAATGGTTTTATATTTGGGAGTTGTGTGTTTCTAAAACTTTTCTAATTGGATCCCAAATTATGATTAAATGTTTAATCATTGGACTAATTTATATTTGCTCTTCCCCCTATCCCTTTGGGAACAGGGCTGTTAACTTATTTAATCAATTTGGACAGATTATTTTTGGACTGAGGGAAGGTGTGATATTTCCTGGAATGTGTTATTCTCATTATTTATTACTAACTTGGATTTGGAAGCACAGGTAACAATTCTAAAATGTTCAGACCACACAATGTTATGACTACAGAAAATTTGGAAGTGTAAAGAGTGAAGAGGATAGCATTGGTCCACAGGACATACACATGCCTGTGGAATGCATAGTGATGTGGCAGATGAGGAGACACCTTCCGAGAAAAAGAGCAAAGAAAATCAATATAATGTAAATATACGGGTTTAAAGGATGTGCCTCAGAAACATCTGTATGAACATAAATCAGTTGAGGTGACAGAACAGGTTATAAAAGCACATGGGATCCTGGGTTTCATAAACAACACTATCAAGTTTAATGGTGCGGGGATTGTGATGAATCTTTACACAGCACAGAAACAGGTGCTTTGTCTGTGCCGAACATGATGCCATGGTGAACTAAACTCAAGTGCCCACGATCCATGATGTTCTAAAACACTAGATCAATCTCAACTGGTGTTTTGGATCCAAATCAGATGACTCAAAGGAAGGATCTAAAGACCTTGGTGAGTGCGTAGAACGGGTATACAGGAATGGTTCAGTGAATGTAACTTGCATTGGCTGAAAAGACTGAAAGGCTAATCACCTCATGACAAAGAATTGAATTAAATTGAATACTCTATTGTCAAATGTGACAAGTTACAGTGAAACTATTTGCTTGCATATCTAAGGGCGCTGACAAAGTTATAAAGTATCCCGCGCCGGGTCCTCCTTTGTTCTCCCTCCTCCCCACGTAACGGTGGTCACCCCACACCAGGTCCACCTTTGTTCTTCCTCCCTCCGCATGTAACGGTGGTCACCCCACACCAGGTCCACCTTTGTTCTTCCCCCTCTCTCACGGCGGTCCCCCCATACCGGGTCCTCCGACTACCATGTGGCCCGTCCTCGACAGGACAAAGGTGACAAAATACTGGTGGGGCAGAACAGTTTAATTACAGAGTCACACAGCATGGGAATTCATCATTTGACCCAAACAGTGCACACCCATTAAAATTAATGCCACCTTTCAGCCCTCTCAGGCAGTGCATTCCAGGTACTTGCCACTCTCTGTGTTAAAATGTCACTCTCAGATCCCTTGTATATCTCTTCCTCTTCACTGATCTAGATCAATGTCCACTAGTTTTATTCCGCTCTGATAAAGGAGAATCAAACTACAACAATCAGGTGCTTGAATCAACCCGCATGACCCTAATGTGTAGGAAAGAACTGCAGATGCTGGTTTAAATCGAAGGTAGACACAAAATGCTGGAGTAACTCAGTGGGACAGACAGCATCTCCAGAGAGAAGGAATGGGTGACGTTTCGGGTCGAGTCTGAAGGAGGGTCTCTACCCGAAACGTCACCCATTCCTTCTCTCCAGAGATGTTGCCTGTCCTGCTGAGTTACTCCAGCATTTTGAGTCTACGCATGACCTTAATCCTGCCTCGACAAGGGAACACTATGGGTTCACCTCTTGCACTACCTTGAACTTGTCATTTTTCCAATTGTGTACTTGTGTTTGTCTTCTTTATTTGCCAAGTCTTTCTTTTAGAAATTATGTGTGTAATCTATGTATAATTTGCTTCTGAGTGTGTGCCTGAGTGTATGTGCCTGTGATGCTGGTGCAGCAAGACTTTCATTGTACCTGTACCTCATCATACTTGTGCATATGACAATAAACTCAACTTGAAAGGTTTCTTGCAGTCTACCCACTCATAATTTTACTTACTTGAATGATGTCCCCTCTTAATTTCATCTTAGACAATAGACAATAGACAATAGGTGCAGGAGTAGGCCATTCGGCCCTTCGAGCCAGCACTGCCATTCAATGTGATCATGGCTGATCATTCACAATCAGTACCCCGTTCCTGCCTTCTCCCCATACCCCCTGACTCCGCTATCCTTAAGAGCTCTATCTAGCTCTCTCTTGAATGTATTCAGAGAATTGGCCTCCACTGCCTTCTGAGGCGGAGAATTCCACAGATTCACAACTCTCTGACTGAAAATGTTTTTCCTCATCTCCGTTCTAAATGGCCTACCCCTTATTCTTAAACTGTGGCCCCTGGTTCTGGACTCCCCCAACATTGGGAACATGTTTCCTGCCTCTAACGTGTCCAACCCCTTAATAATCTAAGACGTTTCGATAAGATCCCCTCTCATCTTTCTAAATTCCAAGGTATACAAGCCTAGTCACTCCAGTCTTTCAACATATGACAGTCCCGCTATTCCGGGAATTAACCTAGTAAACCTACGCTGCACGCCCTCAATAGCAAGAATATCCTTCCTCAAATTTGGAGACTGCAGGGAAAAAAAGATCTTATGTTCCCGTCTGTCATAAGGTCAAAAGATAATCCCGCCTATCATAAGGTCATAAAGAATAGGAGTAGAATTAGGCCATTGGGCCCATCAAGTGTACGCCATTCATTCATGGCTGATCTATCTCTCCCGCCTAACCTCATTCTCCTGCCTTCTCCCCATAACCTCTGACAGCTGTAGAGATGTCTCTCCCTGAGGAAGTGAGGAACCTCTGACACCTCTCCTCATAACTGCTCCATCCCAGGCAAGATCCTGGTGACTCTCCTCTGCATCTTCTCTAGCACTATCACATCTTTCCTAGAGTGTGACAACCAGTACTCCAGCTAAGGTACAGCCAGTGCTTTGTAAAGTTGAAGCATAACCTCCTTTCACTTGTGCTCAATGTTCTGTGTAATGAAGGCCTACATTCTGTATACTTAATCGTGATATCTACCTGTGCTGCCACCTTCATGGAGCTTTGCACATACACTGTCTCGGCTCCTCAGTATTCCCTAGGGCCCTATTTTTCAAGCTGTATGTCCAAGCCTCATTCATACTCCCAACATTCATCACCCCACATGCTCAGGATTAATGTCCTATTTCACCAACTTATCACTATCATTCAGTACCCCTAGGTTACCCCCATACACTGCCGACAGCTTCTCCAATCTTTGTGCGAATAAGAAACTGAACCAGAGTGTGCTGAAAGGGGCTGCTGACCAAAACTGTCACCTATAGTTTCCAGCTGCCCATGCTTGTCATGGCCAGGTGCAGCAGGCTGACCTAGCTAGAAATACCCACCTTGTGTCAAGCAGGAATATATAGCAAGATCTCAGATAGAGATTTCAAATCTTACCTACACTCTGCATAATCCCTGTGGGTCTTTTGCTCAAATTTTTAATCGTGTCTGAGTCAATTTGATGTCTGTTAATGGAAGATGGGATCCAGGGCGAGCTGGACAATTGGAGACAACATTTGTTTAGTGGGAAGGAGTCAGAATGTGGCATTGGAGATAGACTCAAAATGCTGGAGTAACTCAGCGGGACAGGCAGCATCTCTGGAGAGAAGGCATAGGTGACATATTGGAATTGGAGAGTTGTTTTTCAGATTGAAAACCTCTGACCAGTGTTTAGGGTTTGGGTTATGAACTTCCTGTGGCCAGAGAGGTTCTGCTGCAGTTGTACACGGCATTGGTGAGACCACACCTGGAGTATTGCATACAGTTTTGGTCTCCTAATCTGAGGAAAGACATTCTTGCCATAGAGGGAGTACAGAGAAGGTTCACCAGATTGATTCCTGGGATGGCAGGACTTTCATATGAAGAAAGACTGGATAGATTCGGCTTGTACTCGCTGGAATTTAGAAGATTGAGGGGGGATCTTATAGAAACGTACAAAATTCTTAAGGGGTTGGACAGGCTAGATGCAGGAAGATTGTTCCCGATGTTGGGGAAGTCCAGAACAAGGGGTCACAGTTTAAGGATAAGGGGGAAGTCTTTTAGGACCGAGATGAGAAAGTTTTTTTTCACACAGAGAGTGGTGAATCTGTGGAATTCTCTGCCACAGAAGGTAGTTGAGGCCAGTTCATTGGCTATATTTAAGAGGGAGTTAGATGTGGCCCTTGTGGCTAAAGGGATCAGGGGGTATGGAGAGAAGGCAGGTACGGGATACTGAGTTGGATGATCAGCCATGATCATATTGAATGGCGGTGCAGGCTCGAAGGGCCGAATGGCCTACTCCTGCACCTATTTTCTATGTTTCTATGACCTAGAGAGTCCTGTTCCTGAACCTGGTGTGGAACCTTAGGCTTCTGTATCTTCTGCTCAATGGTAGCAGTGAGAAGTGGGTATGGCCTGGATGTTGGGAATCATTGACAATAGACCCATCCTTTTCAGGCAGTACCTCATGTAAATGCTTTGGATGTAGACACAATGAACTGCAGATACTGGAATTCTGCGTAGAACACAAAATACTGGAGATGGGATTCGACACAAAAGGTTGCCCACCCATGTTCTCCAGAGATGTCACCTAGTCCGTGGAGTTCCTCCAGCACTTGGTGTTAGGTGCTTTTGATGGTGGGGAGGTTGTGTCCCTGTAGGACCAGGCTGATTGCACCATTCCTTGCATTTCTGTAGATTGGAATTGCCACACCAGGTCATGAGGGAACCAGTCAAGATACTTCCTACAGGATTTCTGTGGAGGTTTGTTAGAGTATTTGGAGACGACGAAAGTAGAGGCATGGCAAGTCTTTTTTTGTGATTTTGCGATTGTTCTGGACCTAGCATCCATTAGCTAGGTCCAGGACAAGTCATCAGAGCTGTTAATGCCCAGGAATAGCAGCTGATAACTCTCTCCATCACTGACCCACCAATGGAAACTGGCACATGGTTTTAGACAATAGACAATAGGTGCAGGAGTAGGCCATTCAGCCCTTCGAGCCAGCACCGCCATTCACTGTGATCATGGCTGATCATCCATAATCAGTACCCCGTTCCTGCCTTCTCCTCATATCCCTTGACTCCGCTATCTTTAAGAGCTCTATCTAACTCTCTTCGGAAGTCAACAAATAGTTCCTTCGTTTTGTTGACAACAGTGAGAAGCTGTTATTGCGATATCACTGAACCAGGTGTTCTATCCCTCTCCTTTATCCTGACTTATCACCACCAATGATTCAGCTAATCACAGAAGTGCTGTCGGGGACTTTATAGATGGCATTGGACTGTGTTTAGCCATACAGTCATGGGTTTAACAAGAGCAGAGCAGAGGGCTAAGTACACAGTCTTGAAGTTGATGGTCATTGAGGAGGGGTAGTTGTTACTGATCCGCGCTGATTGAATTCTGCTGATAAGAAAGTCAAGGATCCAGTTGCAAGTGGAGGTACAAAACCCTGGTCTTCGAGCTTGGTGATGTTTGGAGGGGATGGTAATGTTGAACGCTGAGCTGTGGTTGATGAACAGCAGTCTGGTATGTGTTCCAGTCATCCAGAGCAGAATGGAGGTCCACTGAGGTAGCAAAAAACATCTCTACACCTTTGTCTGGTGGCTCGTGTGGTTTCAATAAAGACTCTGGAGGCTGAGAGAAAGATTTGACAAGCAGCTGGGAATGAAGTGTCACTAAGGGGAGTGACGAGAACAAGGCAGTGAAGTTGTCCATGTGGACTTTAGCAAGGCCCTTGACAAGGTCATGCATGGTAGGCTAGCCTGGACGGTTAGATCACATGGAATCTACGGTAAGCTAATTGATTGAATTCAAAATTAGCTTGCAGGAAGGTATCAGAGGGTATTGTGGCAGGTAGTTTTTCTAATTGAGGCCAATTAAACCAGGTCAAGACCTGCACAGTAAATAGTAGAGCACTGGAGATTGTTGCAAAATAGAGAGTTCCAGGGAATACAGGTGCATGGTTCCTGAAAATAGAGGTTCAGGTGAACATGTGGTAAAGGAGCACATTTGGCACGCTTGCCTTCATTGGGAAAGACACTGATTATAAAACTTGGTACATCATGTTGCTGTACAAATTGTTGATGACACTGCACTTAGTGTACTGCATGCATTTCTGGCAGCCCAGCTACAGGTATGTCATTAAGTTAGAAAGGGTGTAGATGAGATCCACCAGAATGATGCCTGGATTAGAATCATAGAGTCATATAGCGTGGAAACAGGCCTTTCGACCCAACTTGCCCACGCCGACCAACATGCATGCGTTTGGCCCATATCCCTCAAAACCTATCCTTTCCATGTACCTATCTTATCCTCAGAATACTCTCTAGTAATTTTCCGACCACAGATGTTAGGCTCACTGGCCTGTAGTTTCCAGGCTTTTCCCTGCAGCACTTCTTGAAAAGAAGCACAACACATGCCACCCTCCTGTCTTCCAGCATCTCACCCGTATTTAATGATGACTCGTAAATCTCAGCCAGCAATTTTCTCTCTAGCTTTCCACAGTGTTCTTGGATATATCTGATCAGTAGTGGATAACCTCACATTTATCCACATTATACTGCATCTGCCATGCATCTGCCCACTCACCAACCTATCCAAGTCACCCTGCAGCCTCATAGCATCCTCGTCGCAGCTCACACTGCCACCCAGTTTTGTGTCATCTGCAAACTTGGAGATGTTACATTTAATTCCCTCATTTAAATGGTTAATGTATATCGTAAATAACTGGGGTCCCAGCACTGAGCCTTGCGGCACCTCACTAGTCACTGCCTGCCATTCTGAAAAGGACCCGTTAATTTCTACTCTTTGCGTCCTGTCAGCCAACCAGTTCTCTATCCATGTCAATACCCTACCCCCAATACCATGTGCTCTAATTTTGCACACAAATCTCTTGTGTGGGACCTTGTCAAAGGCTTTTTGAAAGTCCAGATCCACCACATCCACTGGCTCTCCCTTATACATTCCTTGTTACATCCTCAAAATATTCCAGAAGATTAGTCAGACATGTTTTTCCCCTTCATAAACCCATGCTGACTTTGACCGATCCTGTCACTGCTTTGTAAACGCGCTGCTATTACATCTTTAATAATCGACTCCAGCATCTTCCCCACTACCAATGTAAGGCTAACTGGTCTATAATTCTGCTTTCTCTCTCCCTCAACTCTTAAAAAGTACAATATGATACGATACGATACGATTCATTGTCAGATCAAGTCTAACATTTTTCTTACATCTTAGCAGCTCCACTTGCAACATCAACAAAGACAAGTCAAGTCAAGTCAATTTTATTTGTATAGCACATTTAAACACAACCCACGTTGACCAAAGTGCTGTACATCAGTGCAGGTACTAAAAAAGAACATACAATAGCACACAAACCTAACAACACAGACATAAACAGTTTATAGCGCCCCCTCAGAGGGCCTCAAATGCTAGGGAATAGAAGTAGGTTTTGAGCCTGGACTTAAAGGAGTCGATGGAGGGGGCAGTTCTGATGGGGAGTGGGATGCTGTTCTACAGTCTAGGAGCTGCAACCGCAAAAGCGCGGTCACCCCTGAGCTTAATCCTAGACTACGGGATAGTCAGTAGCCCCAAGTCGGCCGACCTGAGGGACCTGGAGTTTAAGTGGTGGGTTGGAGGATTTTTGATATAAGGGGGGGGCAAGTCCATTTAGGGCTTTGTATGCAAATAGGAGGATCTTGAAGTTGATTCTGTACCGTACTGGGAGCCAGTGGAGAGAGGCCAGAATTGGGGTGATGTGGTCCCTTTTACAGGTACTCGTCAGGGGTCTCGCTGTGGCGTTTTGGTCCAATTGCAGACGGGACAGGGATGATTGGCTGCTCCCAGTGTATAGAGAGTTGCAGTAGTCCAGGCAGGAGGAAATGAATGCGTGCATGATTTTTTTCTAGATCGTCAAATTGGAGGAATGGTTTGATTTTAGCTATGGTATGAAGCTGGAAGAAACTGGATTTTACCACAGAGTTGACTTGCTTGTCAAACTTAAAAGCGGAGTCAAATATCACGCCAAGGTTTTTGACATGAGGTTTGACTAGGGAGAATAGGCTTCCAAGGCTGCCTGTTATCATTTTGATGGAGTCGGGGGGGGGGGGGGGGGGGGGGGGGGGGGGGGGGGGGGGGGGGGTGCGAATAGGATGACCTCAGACTTGCTCTCGTTTAACTGAAGGAAGTTCTGTGCCATCCAACATTTTATGTCCTCAAGGCAGTGCATGAGGCTGATTAAATTTGACCGGTTGTTGGGTTTGACAAAGAATGTAAGACAAGAAACGAGGATACATATATTCACCATAACAATACAATCACAAATGACGACACATTCAAGACCCTTCAACGTACATTTGATCTGGGATTAAGTTCTATGTTTAGTTTCAGGATTGACTGGTGCATAAAAGAGTGCTTCAGTCTAACCTTATTAAAGTTACATTAGCTACCCACCAGTCCACAGGAACTGATCCATAGTCTATAGAACATTGGAAAATGATCACCAATGCATCCACGATTTCTAGGGCCATCTCCTTGAGTACTCTGTGATGCAGACCATCAGGACCTGGGGATTTATCTGCCTTCAGTCCCAACAGTTTATCTAGCACAATATCCTGACTAATGTGGATTCCCTTCAGTTCCTCCCTCCCACTAGATCCTTGGTCCCCTCGTATTTCTGGGAGGTTGTTTGTGTCTTCCTCAGTGAAGACAGAACTAAAGTACTTGTTTAACTGGGCTGCCATTTCCTTGTTCCCCATTATGAATATTCACCTGTCTTGGACTGTGAGTAACCTCAGTTTTATGGGTGGAACTGAGAAATAGGAAGGGGACCTTGTTGGAATTGTACTATAAGCACTATACTTTGAGAGACAACTAATCAGGGGGAATGTGGAGAGTTGTTAGAATAAAGCTTTGTAGGACTTTAGTTAGCAACATTTGGAGCAACTGTACCTGGGAGCATTCCAGTGAGAATCATAAGTCACACATCACAAAAACAGTCCAAAGGACAGTGTTGGAGTAACTCAGCGGATCAAATGCCCATCTACACTCATCCTAATTAGCAGCACAGGAACAGGCCCTTCAGCTCACCATGACTGGGCTAAACATGATGCCAATTTAAACTAATCCCTTTTGCCTGCCTATGGTCTATATCCCTCTTCCCTGCCTGCATATGCACCTATAGGCCCCTTAAATGTTGCTTCTACCATCTTCCTGAGTGTCTCTCTTTACTCTGAGACCAATTACCATCAGGGAACTGGTATCATGCCACTTACACTAAATCACTGATATCACAAAATGCTGGAGTAACTCAGTGGGTCAGGCAGCATCTCAGGAGAGAAGGAATGGGTGATGTTTAGGGTTGAGACCCTTCTTCAGACTGATGTCAGGAGAGGGGGTGGGACAAAGATAGGATGTAGTTGGAGACAGGAAGACAGTGGGAGAACTGCGAAGGGGAGGGGAAGGAGAGGGACAGGGGAACTATCTGAAGTTCTCTACATCAGCGAGACCAAACGTAGTCTCGGCGATCGTTTCGTTCAACACCGTCGCTCCGTTCGCCTTAACCAACCTGATCTCCTGGTGGCTCAGCACTTCAACTCCCACTCCCAGTCTGACCTTTCTGTCATGGGCCTCCTCCATTGTCATAGTGAGGCTCACCGCAAATTGGAGAAACAGCATCTCAGATTTCGCTTGGGCAGCTTACACCCCAGCGGTATGAACATTGATTTCTCTAACTTCAGATAGTTCCTCTGGCCTTCTCTTTCCCCTCCCCTTTCCCAGTTCTCCCACTGTCTTCCTGTCTCCAATGACATCCTATCTTTGTCCCGCCACCTCCCCTGACATCAGTGTGAAGAAGGGTCTCGACCCGAAACGTCACCCATTCCTTCTCTCCTGAGATGCTGCCTAACCCGCTGAGTTACTCCAGCATTTTGTGATACCTTCGATTTGTACCAGCATCTGCAGTTATTTTCCTACACTAAATCACTTCTCAGTCTAGTAAAACTGAACTGCCCAATGTCGAACCTACGATCTTATTTTATCTTTACTCTTTTCCATAACCATGTTAAATTAAACTGATTAATGATCAGAATTGAAAGCTTAGAAATGTATCCACCACAGTGCCATGTTACATTAAGATATGGCATGATTATATCATGATTATGGCATGGCATGGTTATATGCTGAACCAGAATGTTGAATGTAATGAAAAAGTCATTGATCAATGTGATAAATACAATACATGATTAGCTCCCTTTGATGCATCTTTTTGCAAAAATGTTCTTCAGCAACTTCCTGTCCAGAACACAATGATCACCACGCTACCTGGCACAATCAGCCCCCAAGGAATCGTGGTTCCAGCTTCAGCATTGCAGCAGGGGAATGTAACAGTCACAACCGTCAACCCCACACAAGTTGTATCAGGTATGTCGACACGTAGAACTGCAGGTGCTGCTTAACAAAAAAAGACCACAAAGTGCTGGAGTAACTCAGCAGGTCAGGAGCACATTATTGCAGACTTTGTATCAGGTATACATGCTCATTAACAATAGGCAACCAGCAGGCAGAGTTTTGATCTGTAACATAGTCTGCCTATCTGACACTCAATCAGTAATGGGAAGATCAAATGCCTTGGTCGTGATCTTTCCTTGAAGCTATGAAGGAGAGGCGGTCTATTCTTCGGGCAGAATCAGCAGGTTCTATGAAAATGCTCGTCCTCATCTGGATTTGAAAGGTTGGTCATTGAAAGACAGAGACAGACAGCACCAAGCTGCAGACAAAGAGTAGAAGGGAAGGATAAATAAGTTACAGAGGCCAGGAAAATCTCTTTTATATTTAATCTCCTGCCTCGTTGAAGCTTTTTCAGGCTCTCTTACATGTTCCTCTGTTGTTTTAAGTGCTCTCCTGGACTGCACTGTTCGTTGAAAGCGATGAACACAAGAAAATAACAGTCTCAAGGAACTGCGGATGCTACAGAAAATAGGAGCGGAGAAGGCCACAGCCTCTCACAGAAACAGCAACATAGAAAATAGGAACAGAGAAGGCCACAGCCTCTCACAGCAACATAGAAAATAGGAACAGAGAAGGTCACAGCCTCTCACAGCAACAGCAACATAGAAAATAGGAACAGAGAAGGCCACAGCCTCTCAAGCTGCCCTGTCTTTTGAAATGACAATGTCTGTTCTCAGCTGGCATCAACTCCTGTGCCTCGGCTTTTCACAGATACTCCTCCTTTCTATGGTGTCGGTTTTGAATACCTTTCATTTGTTGTATGGTCACCTCCAGCTTTAGAGTCATAGAGTGATACAGTGTGGAAACAGGCCCTTTGGCCCAACTTGCCCACACCGGCCAACATGTCCCAGCTACACTAGTCCCACTTGCCTGCGTTTGGTCCATTATCCTCTAAACCTGTCCTATCCATGTACCTGTCCAACTGTTTCTTAAACGATGGGATAGTCCCAGCCTCAACTACCTCCTCCGGCAGCTCGTTCCATACACCCACCACCTTCTGTGTGAAAACATTACCCCTCGGATTCCTATTAAATCTTTTCCCCTTCAACTTGAACCTGGGCGGCACGGTAGCGCAGCGGTAGAGTTGCTGCTTTACAGCGAATGCAGCGCCGGAGACTCAGGTTCGATCCTGACTACGGGTGCTGCACTGTAAGGAGTTTGTACGTTCTCCCCGTGACCTGCGTGGGTTTTCTCCGAGATCTTCGGTTTCCTCCCACACTCCAAAGACGTACAGGTATGTAGGTTAATTGGCTGGGTAAATGTAAAATGTAAAAATTGTCCCTAGTGGGTGTAGGATAGTGTTAATGTACGGGGATCGCTGGGCGGCACGGACTTGGTGGGCCGAAAAGGCCTGTTTCCGGCTGTATATATATGATATGATTTGATATGATATGTCCTCTGGTCCTCGATTCCCCTACTCTAGGTAAAAGACTCTGTGCATCTACCCGATCTATTCCTCTCATGATTTTGTATAACTCTATAAGATCTCCCCTCATCCTTCTGCACTCCATGGAATAGAGACCCAGCCTACTCAACCTCTCCCTATAGCTCACACCCTCTAGTCCTGGCAATGGAATGTTGGCCTTCATAACAAGAGGACTTGAGTATAGGAGCAAAGAGGTCCTTCTGCAGTTGTACAGGGCCCTAGTGGATTATTGTGTGCAATTTTGGTCTCTAAATTTGAGGAAGGACATTCTTACTATTGAGGGAGTGTAGGTTCACGAGGTTAATTTCCGGAATGGCAGGACTGTCGTATGTTGAAAGACTGGAGCAACTGGGCTTGTATACTCTGGAATTTAGAAGGATGAGAGGGGTTCATTGAAACATATAAGATTATTAAGGAATTGGACATGCTAGAGGCAGGAAACATGTTCCCGATGTTGGGGGAGTCCTAAACCAGGGGCCACAGTTTAAGAATAAGGGGTAGGCCATTTGGAACGGAGATGAGGAAAAACTTTTTCACTCAGAGTTGTGAAGCTGTGGAACTCTCTGCCTCAGAAGGCAGTGGAGGCCAATTCCCTGGATGCATTCAAGAGAGAGTTAGATAGAGCTCTTAATGATAGCGGAGTCAAGGGATATGGGGAGAAGGCAGGAACGGGGTACTGATTGTGGATGATCAGCCATGATCATGGTGAATGGCAGTGCTAGCTCGAAGGGCCAAATGGCCTACTCCTGCACCTATTGTCTGTTATCTATTACATCCTCGTAAATCTTTTCTGAACCCTTTCAAACTTTACAATTTCTTTTTATAACATGGTGCCCAGAACTGAACACAATATTCTAAATGTGGTCTCACCAACATCTTATACAATTGCAACATGACCTCCCAACTTCGATACTCAATGCTCTGATTGATGAAGGCCAAAGTGCCAAAAGCCTTTTTGACAACCTATCTACCTGTGACTCGACCTTCAACGAACCATGCACTTGTACTCCTAGATCCCTCTGCTCCACAACACTACCCAGAGGCCTACCATTTTCTGTGTAGGTACTACCCTTGTTTGATGTCCCAAAATGCACCACCTCACACTTCTCTGTATTAAGTTCCTTTATGTACTTTGTAAACATTCCACATAATTAATCACCCAGTTTGTTTAAAACACGTAAACACCCTTAACCCTCTGTCCTTTTTTTGACTCTGAACTCAGTTTTTGCACCTACTTATTGACATACTGCTGAATTTTGTACACCTGTCAGATCATAGAGCTATTTAGCACGTCCGACAAATTTAACTTGCTAATTCCCATTCCTTTATTTGATAGGTGGGGCAGTTTATCAGCCTGTAACCGTGGTGACACCTCAAGGTCAGGTTGTGACACAAACACATGGTACAATCCGCATCCAGAATGCACAGGTATGTTGTATCCACATCGGCCCTATGAATACTGAGAGCAAACGGTCACCAAGTGACTAAGAAACATGTAAAGATAACTAGACCAAGTGGACCCGTAGGGCCCAAACCTCTCCTGCATTGGTGCAGCACCCTCTCCTCCCCCATTTCCCTCTCCCCGCCTCTCTCCCCCCTCCCTCCCTCTCCCCCTCCCTCCCTCTCCCCCTCCCTCCCTCACCCTCCCCTCTCCCCCTCCCCCTCCCCTCTCCCCCTCCCCTCTCCCCACCCCCTCCCCTCTCCCCCCTCCTTCCCTCCCCCTCCCCTTTCGCCCTCCCTCCCCCCCCTTTCCCTCCCTCCCTTCCCCTCCCTCCCTTCCCCTCCCTCCTCCTCCTGCCCACTCCCTCCATCCTTCCCCTCCCACTCCATCCCCTCAACCCCCCTTATCCTCACTCCTCCCCCACTCCCTCCCTCCCTGGGAGATAGATTTAAACGTTAAAATGTGAATAACTTTAAAAATTTCAATAAAACTACTTGCATTACCATTAAAGCGATGACGGTGAGTAAGGTGGGCCTAAAATTGTCACGCTATCGTGTACCGTTTTGGCTGTAGTTCGATCACAAACAAACAAACAAACGAGAGTTTTAGTATATAGATGAAATAATTGTTAAAGATAACTGTGTAACTATTTAATTAGTTACAATGCTGGCCCAGGAAAAATAAATAAATTGGCTGTATTATTGGCTATGGTCCAGTGCAGCCTTGGAACAGGCCATTCGGCTCACGATATCCACGCCAAACATGCTAAAATTAACTAATCTCCTCTGCCTGCATGTGATCCATATCCCTCCATTCACTCAACACTTCCATCCCCCACAAGGATGGTCTTGAAGCTCTCCGTTTCTTCCTCGTCCGTAGAACCAGCCAATCCCCATCTACCAACACTCTCCTCCGCCTATCAGAGCTGGTTCTTACCCTCAACAACTTCTCCTTTGACTCCTCCCACTTCCTCCAAACCAGAGGCGTAGCTATGGGCACTTGCATGAGCTCTAGCTACGCCTGCCTCTTTGTCGGGTACGTCGAACAATCCCTGTTCCGGTCGTACACTGGCCCCATCCCCGAACTCTACCTCCGCTACATCGACGACTGCATTGGTGCTACCTCTTGTACCCATGCAGAACTCACTGACTTCATACACTTCACATCCAATTTCCATCCTGCCCTTAAATATACCTGGACTATCTCCGACATCTCCCTTCCGTTTCTGGACCTCACCATCTCCATCACAGGAGGCAGACTAGTGACGGACATTTACTATCAACCCACTGACTCGCACAACTATCTAGACTACACTTCTTCCCACCGTGTCCCCTGCAAAATGTCTATCCCCTACTCCCAATTCCTCCGTCTACGCCGCATCTGCGCCCGGGATGAGGTGTTTCACACTAGGGCGTCAGAGATGTACTCGTTCTTCAGGAAACGGGGCTTCCCATCCTCCATTATAGATGAGCTCTCACTAGGGTCTCTTCTACATCCCGCAGCTCCGCTCTTGCTCCCCCTCCCCCCACTCGCAACAAGGACAAAATCCCCCTCGTTCTCACCTTCCACCCCACCAGCCAGCAGATCCAACATATCATCCACCAACATTTCCGTCACCTACAACGGGACCCCACCACTGGCCAGATCTTCCCATCCCCTCCCCTCTCTGCGTTCCGCAGAGACCGTTCCCTCCGTAACTCCCTGGTCCACTCGTCCCTTCCTACCCAAACCACCCCAACCCCGGGCACTTTCCCCTGCAACCGCACGAGATGCAACACCTGTCCCTTTACCTCCCCCCTCAACTCCATCCAAGGACCCAAACAGTCTTTCCAGGTGAGACAAAGGTTCACCTGCACCTCCTCCAACCTCATCTATTGCATCTGCTGCTCCAGATGCCAACTTATTTACATCGGCGAAACCAAGCGCAGGCTCGCCGATCGCTTCGCTGAACACCTGCGCTCTGTCCGCATTATTTTTTTTTTATTTTTTTTTTATTTTTTTTTATATCAAAAAATACTTTATTCAAGTTATAAATATCATTTACAAACCATCATTTTTAAACAAACCCATCCGACATTTCCGGAGGTTACATATTCAATACAGGCATTTACTTGGACATTTACATACATTTACATACATATCCCTTATTTGGAGGGGCGTCTCTCTCCCCCACACCCTGCCCCCCATGTCCAGCAGCGGAAGGACCCTAGACTGTGGTCCTCCCCCACAGGGCCTTGGCGTTGGCTGCACCAAGCTTCAGAGCGTCCCTCAGCACGTACTCCTGCAGTCTGCAGTGGGCCAGTCGGCAACATTCCTTGACGGACAGCTCGCTCCGCTGGGAGGTCAACAAGGATCGGGCAGACCAAAGAGCGTCTTTCACCGAGTTGGTGTCCGCATTAACCAAACTGATCTCCCGGTGGCCGAGCACTTCAACTCCCCCTCCTATTCCCAGTCTGACCTTTCTGTCATGCACCTCCTCCAGTGCCATAGTGAGGCCCACCGGAAATTGGAGGAACAGCACCTCATATTTCGCCTGGGCAGTTTGCAGCCCAGTGGTATGAACATCGACTTCTCCAACTTTAGATAGTTCCTCTGTCCCTCTCTTCCCCTCCTCCTTCCCAGATATCCCTCTATCTTCCTGTCTCCACCTATATCCTTCCTTTGTCCCGCCCCCCTGACATCAGTCTGAAGAAGGGTCTCGACCCGAAACGTCACCCATTCCTTCTCTCCCGAGATGCTGCCTGACCTGCTGAGTTACTCCAGCATTTTGTGAATATATCCCTCCATTCCCTACATATCCTAGTGCTTTTCAGGCACCCACCTTCTCCTTGTAAAAACCTTGTCCCACACATCTCCTTTAAACTTTGCCCCCCTCACCTTAAAGCTGTGCCCTTTAGTCTTTGACATTTCTACCCTGGAAAAAGGTTCTAACTGTCTATCCTATCTATGCCTCAGATTCAAGGCACGGATCAACCCGTATCACCGATTAAGGGTAAAATATTTGAGGAGATCAGTTTAATATAATCCAGGATAAAATAAATTCAAGGGCTAATTATCTTCCTCTTCCTATCGTTCTATGATGGTTCTACAATATCCAAAATGTAGTTTAAGAAAATAACTGCAGATGCTGGTACAAATCGAAGGTATTTATTCACAAAATGCTGGAGTAACTCAGCAGGTCAGGCAGCATCTCGGGAGAGAAGGAATGGGTGACGTTTCGGGTCGAGACCCTTCTTCAGACTGATGTCCAAAATGCAGTTTTCTGGTGGGGGTACTTACCAGATTCTTGTTTGGAGATTCCTGCTCGTGACTGTTTGTAGTAATTACATTCTCTGACCTGACCAGACAATCATGACCAGGTTTGATGCCTCTGGATGCTTCCCCATGTGTAGACCTGTACCTGTGAAGAACATGGGAATAAATGCTGGTGGCTTGAATGCTAAATTGCACCATAGATGACAAGGACTGTACACCATCTGGCTACAGCCAAATTGGAATGGCCCAAATATTAAACTATCTTTCCACCACTGTGGATTGTTTTAGATTTATGTTATTTATGTTTAAATGTCCCAGGTTGTTAGCTCGTGTTTAACCTCACAATATCTCATGCAAGAGCTTTAAATCTCAGACTTTAAAAACCGGTAGGTTTGTTTATGCATTAAAGGTTCTTTGACATGAAATACTTCTTTTTATAGCTTCAACTGCAATTAAATCAAGATGTGAATGTCTTGCATCAAGACAGTGAGAACTCTCCAAAAAGTAAGCGGGGAGTGTTGCCTAAACAAGCTACAAATGTCATGCGATCCTGGCTGTTCCAACACATTGCAGTGAGTATCACATGGCCTGTTGCTTTGCTGCTGGTGGCTCTTCCCAATTAGTCATGCTTGTTTAGACAGAATTGCTTTTTTATTTTCTGTATTGAATTGGTTTCATTATCGGCTGTGGTCAGAGCTTCCATTATTAAGCTGCTCATATGATGAACATTTTCAGCTGCATGTCCAATCACTGTCAGCATCACATGCCTGAGGGCTTAGTTGCCTATTTTATTGCTCTGTTGGGATTTTGCATTGACTCTGACCACTACATGGGACAGGACAGGACAGTACAGGAACAGGCCCTTCGGCCCACAAATGTCTGCACCAAACATGATGCCAAGTTAAACTAATCTCTTCTGCTGCAGATATTCCTCCATGCCCTGTATATCTGTGTGCCAATATATATATATCTGCTGCAGATATTCCTCCATTCCCTTCATATCTGTGTGCCAATATATATATCTGCTGCAGATATGTATCTGCTGCAGATATTCCTCCATTCTTCATATCTGTGTGCCAATATATATATCTGCTGCAGATATTCCTCCATTCCGCATATCTGTGTGCCAATATATATATCTGCTGCAGATATTCCTCCATTCCCTGCATATCTGTGTGCCAATATATATATCTGCTGCAGATAGATATCTGCTGCAGATATTCCTCCATTCCCTGCATATCTGTGTGCCAATATATATGCACCTTCAACGCCACAATCCACCACCAACCTTGGCAGTCTGTTCCAGATGGCTATGTTCCAGATGACACCACTCTGTAAAAGAATTCCCCGCACGTCTCCTTTAATTTTTCTCCCTCTGAGACCTTAATGCTACGCCCTCTCTTCTTTGATATTTCCGGCTTGGGAAAAAGGTTCTCACTGTCTACCCTATCCGTGCCTTTCATAATTTATATACTTCTCCAGTCTCCCCTCGGCCTCCAATACTCTGGAGAAAACGGTCCAAGTTTGTCCAACCTCTCTTTATAAATAATACCCTCTAATCCAGGCCTCATTCTGATAAGCTTCTTCTGTGCCCTCTCCCAAGCCTCCACATCCTTCCTGTAATAGGATGACCAGAACTGTATTCAATACTCCAAAAGCAAAGTTTGTAAAAACTCCAACATGACTTGTTATCTTTATACTAAGTGCACCGAAGGATGAGGCCAAGCACATGTACACCTTCATTGCCACTGCACCTCCTTGTTTTGCCATTTTCATTGTTGACGCGTTGACTTTTTCCCGTCACCCAGCATCCTTATCCTACAGAAGATGAGAAGAGGCAAATCGCTGGTCAGACCAACCTCACGTTGCTCCAGGTCAACAATTGGTGAGAGAATTATTTTATCTTTGTTAGCTTTCATCAAACAGTTCCTGGTGTACCTTAAACCTGTTTTTACATTAAAGTCATTGCACCCAAGAATTAATCAATTCTCGTTACTCGTGATTCATGGGGTAAATGCTTGGGAAATTACTCCTGGGAAGTATGGAGTTTGACCAGGTACCATGGAATTGTAGCAAAGAGCCCAGGGGATACTACGGATCATTCAAGGGCCAACCTCGGTGAATGAGGTGGGAGTATGGTGGTGCAAAGAGGCAGTGCAGGATGCATGAGCCAATCTATCTTATCTACACACTTCATAATTTTATTTATCTTATTCACTTTATTCCTTGGAGCACAGGAGGCTGAGGGGTAATAGAGTCATAGAGTGATACAGCGTGGAAACAGGCCCTTCGGCCCAACTTGCCCACACTGGCCAACATGTCCCAGCTACACTAGTCCCACTTGCCTGCACTTGGTCCATATCTCTCCAAACCTGTCCTATCCATGTACCTATCTAACTGTTTCTTAAATGATGGGATAGTCCCAGCCTCAACTACCTCCTCTGGCAGCTCGTTCCATACACCCACCACCTTTTGTGTGAAAAGTTACCCCTCAGATTCCTATTAAATCTTTTCCCCTTCACCTTGAACCCATGTCCTCTGGTCCTCGATTTCCCTACTCTGGGCAAGAGACTCTGCATCTACTCAATCTATTCCTCTCATGATTTTGTACACCTCCATAAGATCTCCCCTCATCCTCCTGCGCTCCATGGAATAGAGACCCAGCCCACTCAACCTCTCCCTATAGCTCACACACTCTAGTCCTGGCAACATCCTCGTAAATCTTTTCTGAACCCTTTCAAGCTTGACAATATCTTTCCTATAACATGGTGCTCAGAACTGAACACAATAATCTAAATGCGGTTTCACCAACATCTTATACAACTGCAACATGACCTCCCAACTTCTATACTCTTACATGGCAGTGTAAACTGTGAGGAGGATGCTCTGAGAATGCAGGGTGACTTGGACAGGTTGTGTGAGTGGGCAGATGCATGGCAGATGCAGTTTAATGTGGATAAATGTGAGGTTATCCACTTTGGTGGTAAGAACAGAAAGGCAGATTATTATCTGAATGGTGTCAAGTTAGGAAATGGGGAAGTACAAAGAGATCTGGGTGTCCTTGTTCATCAGTCACTTAAAGTTAACATGCAGGTACAGCAGGCAGTGAAGAAAGCTAATGGCATGTTGGCCTTTATGACAAGAGGAGTTGAGTATAGGAGCAAAGAGGTCCTTCTGCAGTTGTACAGGGCCCTAGTGAGACCACACCTGGAGTACTGTGAGTTTTGGTCTCCAAATTTGAGGAAGGACATTCTTGCTATTGAGGGAGTGAAGCGTAGGTTCACCAGGTTAATTCCCAGAATGGCGGGACTGTCATATGTTGAAAGGCTGGAGCGGCTAGGCTTGTATACACTGGAATTTAGAAGGATGAGAGGGAATCTTATTGAAACAAATAAGATTATTAAGGGGTTGGACACGTTAGAAGCAGGAAACATGTTCCCAATGTTGGGGGGGGTCCAGAACCAGGGGCCACAGTTTAAGAATAAGGGGTAGGTCATTTAGAACGGAGATGAGAAAAAACTTTTTCAGTCAGAGAGGGTTAAATTATTATATACCAATCCAACAGCTAGTATAATAACAAATCAAATACTATCAAATAAATTTAATCTATTTCGAGGCTGCAGACAGGGTTGTCCTTTATCCCCACTATTGTTTGCACTTGCATTAGAACCTTTAGCTCAACGGGTGAGAACACATCCTGAAATATATGGATATGACACCATAAATACTGAAAATAAAATTTCTTTATATGCGGATGATGTATTACTTTATATCACAAACCCGGAAATTAGCATTCCAAATTTACTAAAATTAATAACTGAATTTGGATCATATTCAGGATATAGTATTAATTGGAATAAAAGTGAACTTATGCCGATAAGGGTAAAAAATCTACATATATTACAACAATTTCCTTTTAAGATAGCAAACGAAAAAATAAAATATCTTGGAATTTATGTAACAAAAAGATTTGATTCTTTATTTAAATCTAATTTTCCGCTCTTATTGAACAAATTAAATAAAAATATTTTATATTGGAAAACATTACCAATCTCAATGATAGGTAGAATTAATGCAATAAAAATGATTTTTCTTCCACAATTATTATATCTTTTCCAAATGATTCCGATATATCTTCCTAAAATTTTTTTTAAAAAGATTGATTCCATAGTCACTAACTTTATTTGGGATTATAAGAGCCATAGAATAAAAAAAGAACACTTATGTAAAGCAAAAATAAATGGAGGTCTAGCTTTACCAAACTTTATGTTTTATTATTGGGCAGTCAATATTAAAAATATTAACTTCTGGTTAGTAGAGACAGATAAACAACCAACCTGGTTAAAAATGGAAAAAGAAGATTGTTTGCCCTTTGAAATTAGTTCGATTTTATTCGCCAATAATAAAATAAGTAAGAAAACCTATAGTGAAAATCTTATAATAGATAGTGGAATACGTATTTGGAAACAAATAAAGAAAACATTAAAATTGGAATGTATACCACTAGCTCTTACTATTGTAAATAATATCACATTTAAACCTTCAATGATAGATAAAGGTTTTTTACAATGGAAAAACTGTGGAATAAATAAGATGGGAGATCTCTATAGGGAAAAATTTTTCCTTTCATTTCAAGAATTACAACAAATTTATGGATTACATTCAAAAGATTACTTTAGATATTTACAAATTAGAGATTATGTAAAAGCAAACACATATGAAATTAGAAATAGAAAGACAGAGATTTTAGATGAATGTCTAAATAAACACCCAAATACAGAAAAATTGATATCATATATTTATAATATTTTACTGGAAAACGACGCTCCAACGACAGAAATATATAGACAGTCATGGGAAAATGAATTAGGTCAAATTATTAGACCTGAGATATGGGATGAAAGTTTACAACACATACATCACTGTTCGCTAAATGCTAGACACTCTCTTATACAATTTAAAATATTACATAGACTACATTATTCAAAAACTAAATTACATAGTATTTTTCCAAATATATCTGCCATTTGTGATAAATGTCAGCAATTGGAAGCTAATTTAACGCATATATTTACAAACTGTGAAAAAATCACTAAATTCTGGACAGAAATATTCAAAATAATTTCGAATGTGATTAATATGAAGCTGACCCCTGACTCAAATTTAATAATACTGGGAATATTAGAAACAGATCAATTAACAACAACGAATCAAAGAATTTTTATTGATTATAGCTTAATAATTGGGAAAAAATTAATACTGAAATTTTGGAAAGGTCCTACATCCCCCACAATTAAAATGTGGATTACAGGAATGTCGGAGACACTCCATCTGGAAAGATTGAGACTTGTACTCATGGACAGGTTGATTCTTTTCAGAGGAATATGGTCTCCATTTATCGTATATTTAAAGGGTCAAAATGGCTTGGTGCGAGGACCTGACCGCGGCCTGAATAATGGAATGGAGGAAGAATTATGAATTGTAAATCATCGATAGATCTCCAATGATGGATAACTTTTTTAATACTCCATTCATTTCTTCAATTTGGACTTCTTATTTTTATTTTATTTTTCTCTATCTTTTCCTCTTTGAAAAAAAAAAAAAGTATAGAAATGTATAAGATATAATAATTTATTAATATGTACTTATGCTTAATAAAAATATTTATCAAAAGAGAGTTGTAAATTTATGGAATTCCCTGCCTCAGAAGGCAGTGGAGGCCAATTCCCTGGATGCTTTCAAGAGAGAGCTAGATAGAGCTCTTATGGATAGCAGAGTCAGGGGGTATGGGGAGAAGGCAAGAACGGGATACTGTTTGTGAATGATCAGTCATGATCACATTGAATGGGGGTGCTGGCTCGAAGGGCTGAATGGCCTCCTCCTGCACCTATTGTCTATTGTGTTTAAAAGCATGAGGAGAAAGATAGGATGAATGCACAGAGTAGGGCAATCAAGAACTAGAAGACACAGATTTCAGGTGAGATGGGAAATATTTACTATGAACATGAGAGGCACACAGAATAGTTCCATATACACACCACCCTCTGCATGAAGAAATTGCTCCAAGGCCTCTTTTACATCTTTCCCCTCTCACCTTAAACCTGTGCCCCTAGTTATGGTGACCATCTTCAGAATGCTCCCCCATCAACACCTCTCCACTTGTGCAACCTTGATACAGTAGAGTAACACATCTCATAGTCAGAGAGTGATTCAGCATGGAAACAGGCTCTTCTGCCCAACTTGCCCACACGACCAACATGTCCCAGCTACATTAGTCCCACCTGCCTGCATCTCTTTCATCTATTCACATTTTGCATCAAACTACTCTGCTGCAGACACCTCAACGATTCCACCCGTGTGAGCCTTTTACAGTAAAGCAATCCCAGCTAATATTTGGGAAATTGAATTCTCTTGCTTCAATAATTCCATGTTGAAGACTTTTCCCTGCCATTGGCCTAGATGACAGTTCCTCTGCCTCCCGTTGCCCTTTGGCAGCAGCATGCGAGATCCTTTGTGCCTAATCCCTGCCCACATGGCCTCTTTCCACGCTGGGAAATCCCCTGTCACTGCTGAAGCATTTCAATAAACTAATCCCTGAAACCATGGGGTTTGTAAAACCCTGTAAATACTTTTAATTGTCACTGAAGTGGTGTTGTGGAGGTAGGTGAGGTGTGTGAGCAGGAGATAAATGTGGATAGGGCAGAGGAAGGCAAATGGGGGCATCAGGAAACTTTGGCAGGCTGAGATATTTATTTCGATAAAATAGATTGTGGGTATATTTTCATAGACTATCGAGATTGAAAAGGCTTGACAGGTAAACAAAGGGATGATGTTCTTTCTTGTGGGAAGAACAGACCATGGATCATAAATGTAAAGCAGCCACAGGAAGGAATTTAGGAGAATTTACCAAATGGAATTAGAAATCTTGCTCACATGAAAAAAATGATACAGACAGTAATGCCTTTAAGGGAAGAGAGTTAATCATGTGGGGGGACAAAGATAGAGTATGTGGTGAGATTGTGAGGAGGCACTGTAGAGTTTTATTTGGTTCCTGAACTGTTCATTCGGTAAATATAAAGATAAAATGAAATGACGCCGTGCGGTTTGGAGATGGGTCAGTCAGCAAGGATGGGCAACAGGTGGAATGTTGAGTGGAATGCAAGGCAGGACATTGCAGTAACTGTGGGGTCTGGCTCAGGCACTGGATTATGAGCCCCTGTTTCTCCATCTGAGGCAGTCCCACAGGACCAAGGAATGCCTGCTCCCGGGCACATCTGTGGCTAATGAGCCAACATGGGGACCAGGGACTGTTTGGGCAGAGGTAGTTGTGGAGATGAGTCCAGCTCCTCTGCCGTTAGTGCACAGCTGACGGATCGCAGTACCAGGCTGAGCACTGCTGCTCATGGCCCAGGTTCACAGGAAGGATGTTGCCTTTCTTCAAGGAAGCGTTCAGCATTTCCTTGAATATACTCTTGTCTCCTGGTAATCTCCCACGATGGAGACTGAGGTCAGACTGTGGACAACATGGTCAACTCTACACAGGTGGCTGAGAATGAACCGTGTCTCAGTGCTGGGGATGTTGAGCTGGGGAGGTGACTGACATTGGTTCGCTGATCTTTCCAGTGCAGGGGGGGGGCTTGGTGTTTCTTCCACTACTTTGCTAGTACAGGTGTCAGAAACCTGCAGGGAGCAGGGATCACTGTTCCCAAGTAAAGGATGAGTTCAGTGCCAGGTCTTCATCTCCAATCACTACTAAACTGCTCCATGTTTGGCCACAGGTTCATCAATGCTCGAAGGCGGATATTACAGCCCATGCTTGATGCCAGTAATCCGGACACTCCGCCCAAAGCCAAGAAGATCAAGACGCAGAGCCGGCCGGTGCAGCGCTTCTGGCCAGACTCCATTGTGGCAGGAGTGGCACAGCAGCATGTGACCAGTATTACAGTGTCGGACAGTAAGTCAGCCACATCCTGCACCAATGCCGACAATCTCTGCAATGGAAAACACAATGCGAAAAGTGGCAGAGGTTCATGTTACTACAGAGAAGAGTCATGCCCATTAGTCCTGAGTCATGCCCATTGTCGGTGTGATATTGTCACCTGTACGAGGTACAGTTTTCATACTTCTGTACCACTTGCCTGATGGGAGAAGAGAGAAGAGGCAATGACTGGGGTGAGACCCGCCCGATGCTGGTGGTCTGGTCGAGGCAGCGTGAAGTGCAGATTAAGTCAATGGTTTGTGTGATGGTCTGGGCTGCGTTCACAATTCTCTGCAATTTTTTGCAGTCGTGGATATAGCTGTTCCCAAACCATGCTGTGATGCATCCTAATAAAATGCTTTCTACGGCGCATCTGTAGAATTTAGTGAGAGTTGTTGAGGACATGTCAAACTTCATAAGATTTCTAAGGAAGTAGAGGCGTTGGTGTGTTTTCTTGCCCATTGCTTTGATAGTGCATGTCATGGGTGCAAAGTAGACCATTTGACCCATTGAATATACTCCGCTATTCATTCGTGGCTGATCTATCTTTCCTTCTCAACCCCATTCTCCTGCCTTCTCCCCATAACCCTTGACACCCCTACCAATCAAGTATCTGTCAATCTTCGCCTTAAAAAATCCAACGTCATGGTCTCCACAACCGACTTTGGTAATGAATTCTACAGATTGACCACCATTTGACAAAAGAAATTCCTCCTCATCTCTTTTCTAAAGGTATGTCCTTCTGAGGCTAAAGCCTTCCGATTCCAGAGTCTCCCACTGGTGGAAACATCCTGTCCACATCAACTCTCTCCAGGCCATTCACTATGTGGACATTTTCAATGAGGTTCCTCCCCCTCATCATCCAAATCATTGTGAAGAGTAGCAGCCCCAACATCGACCCTAGTCACTGCTGGCAGCCAACCAGAAAAAGCCCCCTTTCTTGCCACTCTTTGCCTTCTGCCATTCAGCCAACCTTCTATCCATGCTAGTATCTTCTCTCTAATATCATTCTTTAGCAGTCTCAGATACGGCACTTTATCAGAGGCCTTCTGAAAATCTAGGTAAACAACATCCACTGACTCTCCTATGTCTGTCTTGCTATTAACTTCCTCAAAACATTCCAACAGGTTTGTCAGGCAAGATCCCCTCCCTTCACAAAACCATGCTGACCGGCCTATTTTATCATGTGCTAAGTACCCGTGTGGTACGTTAATGTTTAACCCGGTGATTGTGAAATTCACCTGTTGCCAATCCCACATCATCACGAGATCCGTGCTGGCATTACTGTTGTGGAAACTGAATGGTCTTTTCCCCTTCTGCAGGTGCGATGGTCTCGATATCAAGTCCCGTGAACGTGAATGTGGACAGTCTGCAGTCCTTGTCTTCTGATGGAGCAACACTGGCTGTGCAGCAGGTCATGATGGCTGGGCAGAGCGGAGAGGATTCTGGAAACAGTGTGGAAGAAGATGACAGCGATCTCTCAACAACAAACATAACTGTCCTGGCCTTAGACAACAGTGACTCCCTGCAATAGGCAAGGCTCAGAAAGGATGGAAAGACATGGAAAGCACTCAGACCAGGCATTTTTATTCTTTGCACTCACAGTGCATTTTTATTTCTGATCTCTTTTATACAGTGGTAGGAGAGCACACTTTTCTATTTCACCTTGTATTGAATATTCTCACATTGAAGTAGCTGCTTTAATGTGAGCAGTTGTGAACGATGTACAGACTCAGACTGAAGGTTCAACTTTGTGTGCACTTTGTCTCTTTCATTCATTCAGAAATAACTGGCCATAATTGACAGGTGATTTTCAAAAACTCAGCTTAGCTGCCCGACAAACAAATTATTGGATCAAATCCTGCCTTGGTTAAATTGATGAATTTTATTGTCAAAAACATTTTGCAGTCAGCTTCCCCCATACTCTACTAACTTGGGCAGGGATGGGTTTCAGGACAGAGTGCAGGCAAACTTCAGGTGAGCACACAACGCAGCAACTGCTCTTATGAGGCAGGTGATATGTGAAAGGTACTGGTGAGGGCAGATGGGGTGGTGGACCACTCACCCTAAGCTGGTGCTGAACAGCTGTAGGGTATGGTGGGCAGTTTCCCCAGTGCTCTGGACCGGCTCGAACAGTCACTGGCTTTAAGTCTTCTGTTCTTACTCATGGGAACCTCTTAATCTAGCGAAGACTAATGACCTCAGAGAGTTTCTCCACCATCTCCAGACCCAAGGTTGGTGGAGGGGAAGGAAGAACGGGCTGAGTGCTGGTGATAGTGGGAAGTGTGGCATGAATTAGGTGCTGTATACCTGAACCACTCCTGCATACTCTGCATCGTCGCCAGCAAGACCAGTGGGAATGAACTGCCTCCAGTTGATCAATTCTGCTCACTTGAGTTTCAGTGCTTTTACTTGACCAACTCTACTGAGATTCTTTGTGCCATTAATACAAATAATGTAAGCTTTATATATTTTAAGTATCTTAAAAATAAGTGCGGTAACACTGCAGTGAATATGGGTGCTAATCAATTCCTTGCTCCTTCGGTAATTGTTCATACACTCCTTCCCGTCCACCTCACTCTGCAACTTCTTGGCACTGGCCATTCTTCCTGAGAGCCAAGACAGAGCTCTGAGCAATGACACCTTGGTCAGACACTCACTCCAACCCAGGCAGTCCTCAAACCACACATTGAGGTTGGGACAGAGTGAATATCCCACAACACTCACCCAGAGTTACGAGGAGCTTATTTTACTTCATTATTATTTGCCTCATTTATTAAAATGAAGAGAAGCATCATACTAGATTTAAATTATATTCTTGTTACAATGCTATTAGTAGTCTACTGTGTTCATTGACCAGTAATTGGCTGATTGAGTGTGCCCATCGCTCAATTAGACCAGCTGTGGTTTGTAATTCATTGGTTGTAGGGATCGGGGGTATCGTGGTCCTGACCAGCAGTTATCTTTCTATCCACCCTGGTCCCACCAAGTAAGTGGGTGCAAGGCCATTTCAGAAAAGTGTTCACATCCTGCACCCGGAGTCACAGATCAATCACGGAAATGACCACAACTTTCCATTTCCTTCCCTGTAGGGCCTCTGTGTTCTGACAGGCTCTGTGAGTGTGTGCACGTGTGTAGGCTTATGTGTGCATGTATGTGCTGACATATGATCAGGTGCATGTTTGTAAGCATGTACGTACATGTATGTGACTACATCAACAAGCCAGGGTGTAGAGGAGGGTGGCACAACTCTGGTAGAGTTCCTCCTTCCCTCTCCAGTAAGTTCTTCAGTCCTGACCTCACGTGCTGTCTGCAGGGAATTTGTCCATTTTACACCGAAATACAGTCACCCTTCAGCCTTCTGCACTCCGAGCATAAAGTCCTCGTCTGCCCAACTTCGCCTTTACCCCAGGTTCCGGCAAAATCCTTGTAAACATAAATAAAATGATGAAGGGCATAGATAGGATAGAAAGTCAGAGTCCTTTACCCAGAGCAGGGTAGCCAAGAACTGGAGGGCACAGTTTTAAGGAGAAATGGGAGAAATTTGAAGATGAGAGAGGCAAGTTTTTCATACAGAGAGTGGTGGGATTCTAAATTGAGCTTCGAGAGGAAGTGGTGGAGCCTGATAAAATTATAATGTTAAGGCATGTAGACATGTAATAGGATAGGAAAGAAGTAGAGGGATATAGAAACATAGAAAAAAAGGTGCAGGTGTAGGCAATTCGGCCCTTCGAGCCCGGACCACCATTCAATATGATCATGGCTGATCCATCTAAAATCAGTTCCCCGTTCAGGCAAAGGACAATAGTGCAACATGGATAAAGTCAGCTGAAATGGCCTGTTCTGTGTTACGCGATTGTAATTTCCCTCCCCATCTATTTGGGGAGATTTGCATGGCTTTTTATGGAAGGCCGAGGTTAGAGAGACATGAAGGAAGTATTTAAAGTCATGGGAGGCATGGATTGGGTAGACGGTCAGAACATTTTTCCCCGGTGGAAATGCCAAAGACTAGAGGACATAGCTTTAAGGTGAGAGGGCAAAGTTTCAAGGAGATGTACAGGGCAAGTTTGTTTTACACATGGTGTGGTGGGTGTGTGTGTAGTGGGTGTGGGTGTGTGTGTGGTGGGTGTGTGTGTGTGGTGGGTGTGTGGAATGCACTGCCAGGGTGGTGGTGGGGACAGATTCAATACAGGTGTTTAAGAGGCTTTTAGATTGGCACGTGGTTATGCTTGGAGTAGAGGGGTCATGTGTTGGCAAATGAAATGGTTTATCTGAACATCATGTTCAGTACAAACATTAGGGTCAAAGGGCCTGTTCCTGTGCTGTATTTTTCTAAGAGCTGAGAAATGTTTCAGAACAATTGCCTTACATCAAATTGAATTTCTATTCTTATTTTGGATTCCCAGCATTTTCTGTATTTGTGGCTTATTGTGGTGGAGGGCAGTGTGTGTCTGAACAGGGTGAGTGAACCTTTGTAAAGATACCGGGATCCTTGGTTACATTCAGCAAGCAGATTGAACTATGATTCACTCCAAAGGACGTCATGCCTGTGTCCTGCACTCACACTCAAACTTACCGACATTTTCACTTTCCCGCCAATGGGATAAACGTTATTGATCTGAAATGTCAAAATCTAAACAGCACCGGAGATTTCAAAGTGCACAGTTCGAATGCAGAAAAAAAAACACGGTGTAGAAACCTAGAAATTGGGTTATTTGTGCCTTTCTGTTTACATGTGTTCATTGTACATAACAGTTGTTTTAAGGTGAAAGGGGGTTGGTTGAAGACAGTGATTAGGTTCCTGAACCAGTAATGCAAAGAAGGTGGAATTTGAACTCAGCTGTTAAAGATTGTAAATTTGATAGGGGGGTGCGCAGTGGTAGAGAGATCCAGGTTCGATCCTGACTACGGGTGCTGTCCGTACGGAGTTTGTATGTTCACCCTGTGACAACGTGGGTTTTCTTCATGTGCTCGTTTCCTCCCACGTTCTAAAGACAGAAACATAGAAAATAGGTGCATAAGGAGGCCATTTGGCCCTTCGAGCCAGCACCGCCATTCAATGTGATGATGGCTGATCACACAGGTTGTGTGAGTGGGCGGATACATGGCAGATGCAGTTTAATGTAGATAAGTGTGAGGTTATTCACTTTGGAAGTAAGAATAGAAAGGCAGATTATTATCTGAATGGTCAAGTTAGGAAGAGGGGATGTTCAACGAGTTCTGGGTGTCCTAGTGCATCAGTCACTGAAAGGAAGCATGCAGGTACAGCAGGCAGTGAAGAAAGCCAATGGAATGTTGGCCTTCGTAACAAGAGGAGTTGAGTATAGGAGCAAAGATGTCCTTCTACAGTTGTACCGGGCCCTGGTGAGACCGCACCTGGAGTACTGTGTGCAGTTTTGGTCTCCAAATTTGAGGAAGGATATTCTTGCTATTGAGGCGCGGCACGGTAGCGCAGCGGTAGAGTTGCTGCTTTACAGCGAATGCAGCGCCGGAGACTCAGGTTCGATCCTGACTACGGGTGCTGCACTGTAAGGAGTTTGTACGTTCTCCCCGTGACCTGCGTGGGTTTTCTCCGAGATCTTCGGTTTCCTCCCACACTCCAAAGGCGTACAGGTATGTAGGTTAATTGGCTGGGTAAATGTAAAAAATAAATAAAAAATTGTCCCTAGTGGGTGTAGGATAGTGTTAATGTACGGGGATCACTGGGCGGCACGGACTTGGAGGGCCGAAAAGGCCTGTTTCCGGCTGTATATATATGATATGATATATGATATGATATGAGGGCGTGCAGCGTAGGTTCACTAGGTTGATTCCCGGAATGGCGGGACTGCCGTATGTTGAAAGGCTGGAGCAATTAGGCTTGTATACACTGGAATTTAGAAGGATGAGGGGGGATCTTATTGAAACATATAAGATAATTAGGGGATTGGACATATTAGAGGCAGGAAACATGTTCCCAATGTTGGGGGAGTCCAGAACAAGGGGCCACAGTTTAAGAATAAGGGGTAGGCCATTTAGAACGGAGATGAGGAAGAACTTTTTCAGTCAGAGAGTGGTGAAGGTGTGGAATTCTTTGCCTCAGAAGGCAGTGGAGGCCAGTTCGTTGGATGCTTTCAAGAGAGAGCTGGATAGAGCTCTTAAGGATAGCGGAGTGAGGGGGTATGGGGAGAAGGCAGGAACGGGGTACTGATTGAGAGTGATCAGCCATGATCGCATTGAATGGCGGTGCTGGCTCGAAGGGCTGAATGGCCTACTCCTGCACCTATTGTCTATTATCATCCACAATCAATAACCCGTGCCTGCCTTCTCCTCATATCCCTTAGTTCCGCTAGCCCCTAGAGCTCTATCTAACTCTCTTTTAAATTCATCCAGTGAATTGGCCTCCACTGCCCTCTGTGGCAGAAAATTCCACACATTCACAACTCTCCGAGTGAAAAAGTTTTTTCTCACCTCAGTTTTAAATGGCCTCCGCTTTATTCTTAGACTGTGGCCCCTGGTTCTGGAACCCCCCAACATTGGGAACATTTTTCCTGCATCTAGCTTGTCCAGTCCTTTTATAATTTTACATGTTTTTATAAGATCCCCTCTCATCCTTCTAAATTCCAGTGAAGACAAGCCCAGTCTTTCCAATCTTTTCTCATATGACAGTCCCGCCATCCTGGGGATTAACTTGGTGAACCTACGCTGCACTGCCTCAATAACAAGGATGTCCTTCCTCAAATTAGACCAAAACTGCACACAATACTCCAGATGTGGTCTCACCAGGGCCCCGTACAACTGCAGAAGGACCTCTTTACTCCTGTACTCAAATCCTCTCGTTATGAAGGCCAACATGCCATTAACTTTCTTCACTGCCTGCTGTACATGCATGTTTACTTTCAGTGACTGGTGTACAAGGAAACCCAGGTCGCGCTGCAATTCCTCTTTTCCTAATCTGACACCATTGCGATAATAATCTGCCTCCTTGTTCTTACCGCCAAAGTGGATAACCTCACATTTATCTACATTATACTGCATCTGCCATGCATCTGCCCACTCAATGTGTCCAAGTCACCCTGCAACCTCCTGGCAACCTCTGCGCAGTTCACACTGCCACCCAGCTTTGTGTCATTTGCAAATTTGCTAGCGTTACTTTTAATTCCATAATCTAAATAATTCATATATATTGTAAATAGTTGTGGCACCGAGCCTTGTGGCACCCCACTAGTCACGGCCTGCCATTCTGTCAGGGACCCGTTTATTCCTACTCTTTAGACAATAGACAATAGGTGCAGGAGGAGGCCATTCACCCCTTCGAGCCAGCACCGCCATTCAATGTGATCATGGCTGATCATTCTCAATCAGTACCCCGTTCCTGACTTCTCCCCATACCCCCTGACTCCGCTATCCTTAAGAGCTCTATCTAGCTCTCTCTTGAATGTATTCAGAGAATTGGCCTCCACTGCCTTCTGAGGCAGAGAATTCCACAGATTCACAACTCTCTGACTGAAAAAGTTTTTCCTCATCTCAGTTCTAAATGGCCTACCCCTTATTCTTAAACTGTGGCCCCTTGTTCTGGACTCCCCCAACATTGGGAACATGCTTCCTGCCTCTAACGTGTCCGACCCCTTAATAATCTCTTTGTTTCCTGTTTGTCAACCAATTCTCTATCCATGTCAATACCCTACCCCCAATACCATGTGCTATAATTTTGCCCACTAATCTGTGTGGGACCTTATCAAAGGTTTTCTGAAAGTCCAGATATACTACATCCTTGTATTTCCACTTTGTCCCCCCCACCCCTACTACAGTAAGTTGTACAAATTGTCCCCAGAGTGTAGGTTAATGTAAGGGGGTGATCAGTGGTTGGTGCGGACTCAGTGGACCATTGGGCCTGTTTCTGCGCTGTATCTCTGAACTCAAAAGGGAATAAAGAACACCCTTCCTAACAGTGCCATGAAAATGACAACATTGTAAAAAGCCAAGAGGTCAGTAAGGTCCTTCAGGGAGTTTAACCTCTTGGTAGCCAGGGCTATCGCCTCGTGAATGCCCATTGAAGAGGTCCCACAGATTCCGTTTACCATCACTCCGAAGTTCAAACAGAGAAGGGATTGATTTGTAGAGATGCAGTGAGGGTGATGCAGTTTATGCGAGTTGGCAAATTACATGCAAAAAATGTTTTGACAATGGGACACAGGCTTCTACCATCACTGTAGGGATTGGTGTTGTCATATACATTAATGATTTGCATCTACATCAAGGAATATGGTAAGTTTGCAGATGACAAACAATAGGTGGTTTTATCAAAACAGGTCCTTCGGCCCAACTTATCTGTGCATTTGACCCATATCCCTCTAAACATTCCTATCCATGAACCTGTTTAAATATCTTTAGACATTTAATGACAAACAAGATTGTTACAAGCTATTCATAATTTATAGCTCAGGGTTGGACCTGAGAATCAAACGTATTGGGAGCAATACAGGAGTTGTTCAGTACAGGCGAATGGGGTTGAAAGGGAAAAATAGATCAGCCATGATTGGATGGGAGAGTAGACATAATGGGTGAAATGGACTAACTCTGTTCCCAGGTCCAAAAATCAGAATTCCTGTCCTCTGCACCAATTCCTCAGCCTTGCACTTTAAGAATACCCAACGACTTGGGCTCCACAGCAGTCTGTGGCGAAGAATTGCAGATTCGCCGCCCTCTGGCTAAAGATCTTCCTGTTCCTATCCTCACTAGCACGCGGTGCCAAAACAATTCAGAAATTACTACCCTCTGAAATTATTGGCTCCATGGAAGAAAGCAGAGGGTGATGGCGGAAGATTGCTTCTTGGACTGGAAGCCTGAGACTAATGGTGTGCCTCAGGGTTCGGTGCTGGTCGCATTACTGTTTGTCATCTACATCAATGATTTGGATGAGAACAAACTTGGTAAGATTAACAAGTTTGCTGATGATACAAAAGTGTGTTTTTTGCAGATAGTGAAGATGGTTGTGACAAATTTTGATCGATTGGCCAGGTGGGTTGATAGAATTTAATACAGAGAAATGTGAGGTGTTGCATATATGGAAGTCTAACATGGGCAGGACTTACACAGTGAATGGTAGTGCTCTGGGGAGTGTTGTAGGGCAGACGGATCTAGGAGTGCTAGTGCATGGTTCCTTGAAGATGGAGTCGCAGGTAGATAGGGTGGTCAAAATGGCTTTTGGTACATTGACCTTCGTCAGTTAGAGTATTGTATATAGAAGTTGGGGGACCATGTTGCAGTTGTATAAGATGTTGGTGAGGCCGCAATTAGATTATTGTGTTCAGCTCTAAGCAGCATGTTATAGAAAAGATGTCAAGGCTGGAAAGGATTCAGAGAAGATTACGAGGATAGACACAAAATGCTGGAGTAACTCAGCGGGACAGATAACATTTCGAGATAAGGAATAGGTGACACTTCGGGTAGAGACCCTTGTGCAGACTGTCAGGGGAGTGGGCGGTACAGAGATAAAATATAGTCGTAAACAGACTGGTAGAACTGGGAAGAGGGAGGGGATGGAGAAGTTCATACCGCTGGGGTATAAGCTACACAAGCGAAATATGAGGTGCTGTTCCTCCAATTTGTGCTGGGCCTCATTCTGACAATGGAGGAGGCCCAGGGCAGAAAGGCCAGATTGGGAATGGGAGGGGGTTTACGACGACTTTGCCAGGACTAGTGGATCTGAGCTATAGGCAGAGGTTGAGCAGGCTGGGTCTCTATTCCTTGGAGTGCAGGAGGACGAGGGGTGATCTTATAGAGGTGTATAAAATCTTGAAAGGAATAGATCGGGTAGATGCACAGTCTCTTGCCCAGAGTAGGGGAATCAAGGACCAGAGGACTTAGGTTTAAGTGAAGGGGAAAAGATTTAACAAGAATCTGAGGGGTAACGTTTTCACAGAAAGGGTGATGGGTGTATGGAATGAACTGCCAGAGGAGGTAGTTGAGGCTGGGACTATCCCAATGTTTAAGAAACAGTTAGACAGATACATGGATAGGACAGGTTTGGAGGTATATGGGCCGAACGCAGGCAGGTGGGACTAGTGTAACTGGAATTTAGAAGGATGAGAGGAGATCTTATCGAAACGTATAAGATTATTAAGGGGTTGGACACGTTAGAGGCAGGAAACATGTTCCTAATGTTGGGGGAGTCCAGAACAAGGGGCCACAGTTTAAGAATAAGGGGTAGGCCATTTAGAACGGAGATGAGGAAAAACGTTTTCAGTCAGAGTTGTAAATCTGTGGAATTATCTGCCTCAGAAGGCAGTGGAGGCCAATTCACTGAATGCATTCAAGAGAGAGCTGGATAGAGCTCTTAAGGATAGCGGAGTCAGGGGGTATGGGGAGAAGGCAGGAACGGGGTACTGATTGAGAATGATCAGCCATGGAGGCTTGAGGCTTGGAATCAGCAATCAGCAGCAGCCAGTAGCAGCAAGCTGTGTTGCTTGGGAAGTATTGTGTGGGGATAGTAAGGAGTAAGACCTGTGTGATCTCCTGGACAAGTTTCGATCGCCTAGCTTGGGGTCGGAGAGGAATTTCCCGGATTTTTTTCTCCCAAATTGGCCTGTGTTTTTTATCCTGTTTTTCGCCTCTCCCAGATCACTCAGTTCTTTTGGGTGGACGGTTGGAGCGGTTGGAGCATTGGCCGGGCGGTAGGTTTAGAAACCGAGCACGAGGCTTTGTTTGGGGAGTATGAGTGCCAGAGCAGTTTATTGTTCTGGGTGTCGGATATGGGGAATCTGGGAGTCTGATAGTCTTCCAGGCATCCACATCTGCGCCAGGTGCGACGAGATGGGGCTCCTAAGGGACCGTATTAGGAACCTGGAGCGGCAGATTGATGACCTCCGTCTGGTCAGGGAGAGTGAGGAGGTTATAGATAGGAGTTACAGAGAGGTGGTCACTCCAAGAACACGGGAGGTAGACAAGTGGGTCACGGTTAGGGGGGGGCAAGGAGCAGAGGCAGGGACTAGAGAGTACCCCGGTGGCTGTACCCCTTGGAAATAAGTACTCCTGTTTAAGTACTGTTGGGGGGAACAGCCTACCTGGGGGCAGCGACGGTGCCCGGGCCTCTGGCAAGGAGTCCGGCCCTGTTGCTCAGAAGGGTAGGGAAAGGAAGAGGAGAGCGATAGTAATAGGGGACTCTAATAGTGAGGGGGTCAGATAGGCGATTCTGTGGACGCAGTCGGGAGACCCGGATGGTGGTTTGTCTCCCTGGTGCCGGTGTCCGGGATGTGTCTGAGCGTGTCCAGGATATCCTGAAAGGGGAGGGAGAGGAGCCAGAGGTCGTGGTACATATAGGTACCAACAATATAGGTAGGATAAGGGAAGAGATCCTGAAAGGAGAATTTAGGGGGCTAGGAAGAGAGTTTAAAAAAAGGACTTCCAAAGCAATAATCTCAGGCTTACTGCCTGTGCCACGCGATAGAGAATAGGAATGGAGTGAGGTGGAGGAAAAATACGTGGCTGAGGAACTGGTGCAGGGAGCAGGGATTCAAGTTTCTGGATCATTGGGACCTCTTCTGGGGGAAGTATGACCTGTACAAAAAGGATGGGTTGCATCTGAACCTGAGAGGAACCAATATCCTGGCGGGGAGATTTGCTAAGGTAACTGCGGAGACTTTAAACTAGTACGGTTGGGGGGAGACTCAAACACAGATAGCTAATAGGCAGTGTGTGAGGCAGGAGGCAGAAAAGGGAAACACTCAGACCCAATATGTAGGAGAGAAAGAAGTGAAAAGAAATAAACAGAATAAGAAATGATGGGTCCCTTAAATGTGTATATTTTAATGCTAGGAGCATTGTAAGAAAGGTGGATGAGCTTAGAGCCTGGATTGACATCTGGAAGTATGATGTTGTGGCGATCAGTGAAACATGGTTGCAGGAGGGTTGCGATTGGCAATTAAATATTCCAGGATTTCATTGTTTCAGATGTGATAGAATCGGAGGGGCAAGAGGTGGGGGTGTTGCATTGCTTGTCAGGGAGGATATCACAGCAGTGCTTTGGCAGGACAGACTAGAAGGCTCGATTAGGGAGGCTGTTTGGGTGGAACTCAGAAATGAGAAAGGTTTAGCAACACTTATAGGGGTGTATTATAGACCGCCAAATAGGGAACGAGAATTGGAAGAGCAAATATGTAAGGAGATAGCAGATATCAGTAGTAAGCACAGAGTAGTGATTGTGGGTGATTTCAATTTTCCGTATATAGACTGGGAATCACATTCTGTTAAAGGGCTGGATGGTTTGGAGTTTGTAAAATGTGTGCAGGATAGTTTTTTGCAGCAATACGTAGAGGTACCTACCAGAGAAGGGGCAGTGTTGGACCTCCTGTTAGGAAATGAGATGGGTCAGGTGACGGAGGTATGTGTTGAGGAGCACTTTGGGTCGTGATCACAATGCCATTAGTTTCAATATAATTATGGAGAAGGTCAAATCTGGACCAAGGGTTGAGATTTTGGATTGGAGAAAGGCTAATTTTGAGGAGATGAGAAAGGATTTAAAAGGAGTGAAATGGAACTTTTTGTTTTATGAAAAGGATATAATAGAGAAATGGAGGATATTTAAAGGTGAAATTTTGAGAGTAGTCTTTTTGTCCCTGTTCGGTGGAAAGGAAAGAATAATAATTTGAAAGAGCCGTGGTTTTCCAGGGAAATTGGACACTTGGTTCGGAAAAAGAGGGAGATATACAATAAATATAAGCGGCAGGGAGTAAATGAGGTTCTTGAGGAATATAAAGAATGTAAAAGGAATCTTAAGAAGGAAATTAGAAAAGCGAAAAAAAGATATGAGGCTGCTTTGGCAAGTAATGTAAAAGTAAACCCCAAGGGGTTCTACAGATATGTCAATAGCAAAAGGATAGCGAGGGATAAAATTGGTCCATTAGAGAGTCAGAGTGGACAGCTATGTGCTGAGCCGGAAGAAATGGGGGAGATATTAAACAATTTCTTTTCTTCGGCATTCACCGAGGAGAAGGATATTGAATTATGTGAGGTAAGCGAAACAAGTAGAGTAGTGATGGAAATTATGAGGATTAAAGAAGAGGAGGTACGGACACTTTTGAAAAATATAAAAGTGGATAAGTCTCCAGGTCCTGATAGGATATTCCCTAGGACATTGAGGGAAGTTAGTGCAGAAATAGCAGAGGCTATGACGGAAATATTTCAAACATCATTAGAAACGGGGATGGTGCCGGAAAATTGGCGCATTACGCATGTTGTGCCTTTGTTTAAAAAAGGTTCTAAAAGTAAACCTAGCAATTATAGACCTGTTAGTTTGACGTCTGTGGTGGGAAAATTAATGGAAAAGATACTTAGGGACAATATAAACATAGCACAAAAAGTAAGGAAATTTGTGTTTGGTAGATTATTTCTTTATTGTAACAATGCTTCTTGGCAATAAATCTTATACCGTTGGAAAGCCTGTTTATTTCCCTTTTAAATGGTGCCACATTTGTAAGGAACATGCATTTGTGGGATGAGCAGCAGAGCTGAGTATATGGGTTGCGCCCATGAAAAATTTGCCAAATCTTCTCTGCCAATGCCAAACAGCTTATTCTGCTGTTGCTATTGACGCTTGTTTTGAGCTTCTGGTACCCCCAGGTGCTGACAATCAGGTGCCTGATTGGCAGCATCTGTGAGCATGGGCCCTGCTACAGTGGTCAGTAGGTGTCTGCTCCAAGAATCGGCATGCCACGTTTGACTGATCTGGATAGGGCCCGTGCGATAGGGCAACTTCAAGCTGGTGTTCTGCAAAACCAAGTTGCGACATTATTTGGAGTGAGCCCTAGTACCATCTCCAAAGTGAAGGCCAAGTTCCATATAACGGGGGATGTCAGAGACAGGCCGCGAAGTGGGCGTCCCAAGAAGACGACACCCGAAGAAGACCGTTTCCTCACCCTGTCAGCACTTAGGAACCGTAGGCTGTCTTCTACAGATTTGCAGTCAAGGTTTGCAGGACGATATGGCCGACGGCTCTCTGCCCAGACAATTCGGAACAGACTGCACGCAGTCGATCTCCGGTCTCATAGGGCTGCCAGGAGGCCTGCCATGACTGCCCTTCACCGTCAGGCCCGTTTGCGCTGGTGTCGACAACACGTGCACTGGAACCTGAACATGTGGAGGAACGTTATGTTCAGCGATGAGTCCAGATTCTGCCTACGGCAGTTGGATCATAGGGTCAAAGTGTGGAGAAGACGCGGAGAACGCTATGCTGATTGCTGCACCGATAGAGTAACATCTTTTGGTGGAGGCAGTGTGATGGTGTGGGGCGGCATCTCCCTCACTGGAAAAACAAGGCTTGTCATCATTGGAGGCAATCTCAATGCAGAGAGATATCGAGATGAGATTCTGCAACCAGTGGCAATCCCATATCTCCACGGTCTGGGACCGAACTCTATCCTCCAAGATGACAATGCTCGCCCCCACAGAGCAGGGTTTCTCAGAGACTACCTCCAGAATTTGGGAGTGGAGAGGATGGAATGGCCTGCCAGCAGTCCTGACCTCAACCCCATTGAACACTTGTGGGATCAGCTTGGGCGTGCTGTTCGTGCCAGAGTGACCAACACAACCACGTTGGCTGACTTGCGACAAATGCTGGTTGAAGAATGGGATGCCATCCCACAACAGTGTGTGACCAGGCTGGTGACCAGCATGAGGAGGAGGTGCCAGGCTGTTGTGGCTGTGTATGGTTCTTCCACACGCTACTGAGGCTCCTGTTTATTAAATGAATAAATTGTTAAATTGCCAATATGTCTTGTTTCTTCAGACCAATCATCCAATCCACCAAACAACACCGAACAAGAGTCAATGGCAGAATAAGCTGTTTGGCATTGGCAGATTTGGCAGATTTTTCATGGGCGCAACCCACATACTCAGCTCTGCTGCTCATCCCACAAATGCATGTTCCTTACAAATGTGACACCATTTAAAAGGGAAATAAACAGGCTTTCCAAGGTATAAGATTTATTGCCAAGAAGCATTGTTACAACAAAGAAATAATCTACCAAACACAAATTTCCTTACTTTTTGTGCTATGTTTATATAATTATTTGGATAAACAAGGCCTGATTAGAAACAGTCAACATGGATTTGTGCCTGGAAGGTCATGTTTGACTAATCTTGAATTTTTTGAAGAGGTTACCAGGGAAATTGATAAGGGCAAGGCTGTGGATGTTGTCTATATGGACTTCAGTAAGGCATTTGACAAGGTTCCACATGGAAGGTTGATTACGAAGGTTAAATCGTTGGGTATTAATAGTGAGGTTGCAAGATGGATTCAACAATGGCTGAATGGGAGATACCAGAGGGTAATGGTTGACAATTGTATGTCAGGTTGGAGGCCAGTGTCTAGTGGAGTACCCCAAGGATCTGTGTTGGGTCCACTGTTGTTTGTCATTTACATTAATGATCTGGATGATGGTGTGGCAAATTGGATTAGTAAATATGCAGATGATACTAAGATAGGTGGTGTAGTTAATAATGAAGTAGAGTTTCAAAGTCTACAGAGAGACTTGGGCCTTTTGGAAGGGTGGGCTGAAAGATGGCAGATCGAGTTTAATGCTGATAAGTGTGAGGTGCTACATTTTGGTAGGACAAATCAAAATAGGACGTACAGGGTAAATGGTAGGGAATTGAGGAATGCAGTGGAACAGAGGGATCTGGGAATAACTGCATTGTTCACTGAAGGTGGAATCTCATGTGGATAGGGTGGTGAAGAAGGCGTTTGGTATGCTTGCCTTTATAAATCAGAGCATCGAGTATAGAAGTTGGGATGTAATGTTAAAATTGTACAGGGCATTGGTGAGGCCGAATCTGGAGTATGGTGTGCAGTTCTGGTCGCCAAATTATAGGAAGGATGTCGACAAAATGGAGAGGGTACAGAGGAGATTTACTAGAATGTTGCCTGGGTTTCAGCACTTAAGCTACAGAGAGAGGTTGAACAGGTTGGGTCTTTATTCTTTGGAGCGTAGAAGGTTGAGGGGGGACTTGATAGAGGTTTTTTAAATTTTGAGAGGGACGGACAGAGTTGACGTGGGTAGGCATTTCCCTTTGAGAGTGGGGAAGATTCCAACAAGGGGACATAGCTTCAGAATTGAGGGACAAAAGTTTAGGGGTAACATGAGGGGTAACGTCTTTACTCAGAGGGTGGTGGCTGTATGGAATGGGCTTCCGGTGGAAGTGGTGGAGGCAGGCTCGATTTTATTATTTAAGAGTAAATTGGATAGGTATATGGCTAAGAGGGGATTAGAGGGTTATGGTCTGAGTGCAGGTAGATGAGACTAGGTCAGGGAGAGTGGTCGGCGTCGACTGGCAGGGCCGAACGGGCCTGTTTCCGTGCTGTAGTTGTTATATGGTTATATGGAATGGCGGTGCTGGCTCGAAGGGATGAATGGCCTCCTCCTGCACCTATTGTCTATTGTAACGGGGACATGTTGGCCGGTGTGGGGAAGTTGGGCCTCAAGGTCCTGTTTTTAACCTTTTGCATTAACTCCCCATATTCATTCGGCAGAACCTCATTCCTTTTTCTATCCATCATTGTGCCAACATGCACGACGACTTCTGGCTGCTCCCCCTCCCCCTTGAGAATGTTCTGCAGCTGCTCAAAAACCACCTGAATCCTGACAACCTGGAGTCTCGACTGCAGCCACAGAATCTCCCCCAAACTCACAAGTCTGCATTCACTAACGTTCTGCCTGATTTGCTCAGAGCCAGGCTGGGCTTTCAGAGTGGGAACACATGGCTTTCACTCACAGCTGTGTCGATTCTCTCGTTGCTCCTCAGCCCTGCAGTCTCAGCTGAAAAGCTGGCAATGAAAGACAGGACTAGGAAATCAACCTGTTTATTAAATCCGGATTACAGAGTTTGTAACTGATCAAAATTGCAGAAGTCAGCACCAACGACAACTGACAGCCAGATTTCACCGCTTTGCTTGTGGGAGCTCCCGGGCGAAGACACAGCAAGCAGACAGGAGGTAGAAAAGCACAAGACACATGAGAAGCCCTCAGTACCAGGGAATATTGCAGCATTCCAACAGAGCAGGAGCACGCCCCACTGCCGGTGGAGATGTGGCCGGGAGCAGATGACTCCTGATCTCACTCTGAGCAGACGGTCCTCTCTCGTGTGATAAAGTCCAGCAGGTCACCAGGTGTCAGGATACCAGTGACCACCGCCGCTGTGGACAGAGAGATAACAGGTCAGAGAGAAAGTGGCCTGGGGGGGGATGACAGAATGTGTGTTGGGGCGGCAACGCGTGTTGGGGCGGCGATGCATGTTGGGGCGGCGATGCGTGTTGGGGCGGCAATGCGTGTTGGACACTCACGGGTTTCCTGGCGATCCATGACCAGAGCGAAGGGACAGGCGTCCAGTCCTCCGGCCACAGCTCCCAGCTCATCCTCAGCCTCGACCTGTGGACAGAACGGCCACAGGTGACCAGGGACCGTAGCCCAGAGGGGGGTTTAACCCATGGACCCTGCCCACAGCATGGATCTCGCCCACAGCGTGGACACTGCCCAGACTGCCCACAGTGTGCACCCTGCCTATAGACTGCCCACAGAGTGGACCCTGCCCATAGACTGCCCACAGAGTGGACCATGCCCATAGACTGCCCAGTGTGGGCACTGCCACTGATTGCCCGGGCACCCTGCCTATAGACTGCCCACAGAGTGGACCCTGCCCATAGACTGCCCACAGCGTGGACCCTACCCAGACTGCCCAGAGTGGACCCTGCACAGACTGCCCACAGCGTGGACCCTGCCCATAGACTGCCCACAGCGTGGACCCTACCCAGACTGCCCTCAGAGTGGACCCTGCCCATAGACTGCCCACAGTGTGGGCACTGCCACTGATTGCCCGGGCACCCTGCCTATAGACTGCCCACAGAGTGGACCCTGCCCATAGACTGCCCACAGCGTGGACCCTACCCAGACTGCCCAGAGTGGACCCTGCACAGACTGCCCACAGCGTGGACCCTGCCCATAGACTGCCCACAGCGTGGACCCTGCACAGACTGCCCACAGCGTGGACCCTGCCCATAGACTGCCCACAGCGTGGACCCTGCCCATAGACTGCCCACAGCGTGGACCCTACCCAGACTGCCCACAGAGTGGACCCTGCCCATAGACTGCCCACAGCGTGGACACTGCCCAGACTGCCCACAGTGTGTGCACTGCCACTGATTGCCCGGGCACCCTGCCTATAGACTGCCCACAGCGTGGACCCTACCCAGACTGCCCACAGCGTGGACCCTACCCAGACTGCCCACAGCGTGGACCCTACCCAGACTGCCCACGGGGAGGAGTTCCAATGGGCGGCTTCTTTCCAAGAGCAGAAACGCTTCCTCAGTTTCAAACAAGTTCTGCTGTTCTCCAGACTGATCTCTGTCTCCAAATCTCCCGCGAGATCTCATCAACCTTTCAATACCTCTCTTGCTTTCCTCTTTCACTTGCTTTTCCACCTATTTTTGTAGGGCTGTGATTCCTTCCTCCAAGTCACTGATGTATAATGGACACTACAGGGGACAAACTTCCATTATCCACGTTTATATTCCTTGCTACCAGCCGGTATTTTTTCACCCTGGCTTCCACCCTTCTTGGCTGGATTCAGAGTTTATCCACCACAAACTCTTGCCTCAGTCGTGTTCTGTCATTGACATCTCCGTACCTCCTGCAGCTCACGTCTCTACCTCCCTGCTGCAGGGAGCCGCGGATAACCTTGTTGAAAGCTGCCACTGCCCACCCTCAGCTTGGCCACCCTCTCTTTCTCTCTGCAGCATGATTTGTTCAGCCTGCCTGCCTCCCACCAACCTCCAGTGCACCCCACTGCAGGCAGCCCAGGGTGGATGCTCCTCACCATCCAGCCAGTGTATGGAGTGGCTCTACTCTAACCCTCACCCAGAGCATGTAACAAGGAACTGCAGATGCTCATTTATACAAAAGGACACAAAGTGCTGGAGGAACTCAGCAGTTCAGGCAGCATCTCTGGAGAACATTAGGGTTAGGGTTAGGTGACATTTCAGTTTGAAGAAGGGTCCCGACCCAAAACATCACCTGTCTGTGTTCTCCAGGGATGCTGCCTGACCCGCTGAGTTACTCCAGCACTCTGTGAAACGTCACCTATCCATGTTCCCCACAGATGCCGCCTGACCCGCTGAGTTACTCCAGCACTCTGTACCTGTCCATGTTCCCCACAGATGCTGCCTGACCCGCTGAGTTACTCCAGCACTGCATCCTGCCCTAACCCATCCGCTGCTATGTTAGGTTTGGGAACAATGACCAGACGCTCAGAACCAGAACCTGCTCCCAGGTCCCAGCCACGAGCAATGCATCATCAGCGTGAGATGGCGACTGGATTTCTTGCATCTCGACAGTAACCTGGCTGGGATGTGAAGGCGATAGAGAGATGCAACTCTGCCTCTTTGAACAAACATTGCCCAGCCCCCCTCTGCACCGTTCCTACCAATAGGAAGAGCTGTCTGACTGTTCAGCATGTCCAGCACCCGATCTCGCAAGGTTGCCACCTGATGACAAAGAACCACCCGTAATGACGACACACAAATAATACAAACTACGGACTTTAGAAAGAGGGGAGGGGGCGGGCAGGCACTGCGTCAGGCACTGGCAGGCACTGCGTCAGCAGAGAGGAAGGCAAGATTACTGTCACTGCAGGGAGAGCAAGAGTGGAGCCGTTCCTCGCGGCACCGCCTTGAGACCCCCAGCTTCAGTTACAGGGCTGGAGGGAAACACAAGGAGGTTCCACAAAGCTGTGAAATGCTCTCCTGGTTTGGATTCCTGGAGCCAACGGTAGATCGGACGTCTCGGGGCGAGGGGGTCCCCAGCGCCTCGGGGGTCCCCACTAGCCAGTGTCTCGGGGCGAGGGGGTCCCCACTAGCCAGTGTCTCGGGGCGAGGGGGTCCCCAGCGTCTCGGGGCGAGGGGGTCCCCACTAGCCAGTGTCTCAGGGCGAGGGGGTCCCCAGTGTCTCGGGGCGAGGGGGTCCCCACTAGCCAGTGTCTCGGGGCGAGGGGGTCCCCACTAGCCAGTGTCTCGGGGCGAGGGGGTCCCCAGCGTCTCGGGGTGAGGGGGTCCCCAGTGTCTCGGGGCGAGGGGGTCCCCAGTGTCTCGGGGCGAGGGGGTCCCCACTAGCCAGTGTCTCGGGGCGAGGGGCTCTCCACTGAGCAGCATCAGAAATGAAGGCTTCACACATCTGTCAGAGGTGCTGACCAGCAGTAACATAGAAAATAGGTGCAGGATTAGGCCATTCGGCCCTTCGAGCCTGTACGCACCGCCATTCAATATGATCATAACTGAACAATCCATGAGCTTTGTAAAAACAAAACTGGATGCATTGCAGGAGAACTCCAGACCTCAACACCACGGACCTCACCACCCTGGTCCCAGCCCCACCCCAGCCCTATCCTACCCCACCCCCAGCTCCATCCCACCTCGGTCCCAGCCCCACCCCAGCCCTATCCTACCCCACCCCCGCCCTATCCTACCCCACCCCCACCCCGGTCCCAGCCCTACTCCACCCCACCCCAGGAGCAGTACCTGTGGAAACTGCTTGATGAGAGCCTGATCCACTGGATCATCACGTTGAACCTTGGCGGCCAGGACGGAGCGCAGCAAATGGCTGAGGGTCACCACTCCCAGGACCTGTCTGAAAACGCAACACACCTGGTCAACAGCTCACCACACCTGGTGTAACACACCTGGTCACCACACCTGGTGCAACACCACACCTGGTCAACAGCTCACCACATCTGGTGCAACACACCTGGTCACCACACCTGGTGCAACACTACACCTGGTCACTACACCTGGTCAACAGCTCACCACACCTGGTGCAACACACCTGGTCACCACACCTGATGCAACACCTCTTGTGCAACACCCTCACATCAACACCTGCACATCAATCCCCCTCCCCTCACAGTGCCCCTCTCCCCTCCCCCCACCGGTCACTCCCCCCCCACCGGTCACTCCCCCCCCACCGGTCACTCCCCCCCCCACCGGTCACTCCCCCCCCACCGGTCACTCCCCCCCCACCGGTCACTCCCCCCCACCGGTCACCCCCCCCACCGATCACTCCCCCCCCCACCGGTCACTGCCCCCCCCACCGGTCACTGCCCCCCCCCCCACCGGTCACTGCCCCCCCCACCGGTCACTCCCCCCCCACCGGTCACTCCCCCACCCCCACCGGTCACTCCCACCCCCACCGGTCACTCCCACCCCCACCGGTCACTCCCACCCCCACCGGTCACTCCCCCCACCGGTCACTCCCCCCCACCGGTCACTTCCCCCACCGGTCACTTCCCCCACCGGTCACTTCCCCCACCGGTCACTCCCCCCCACCGGTCACTCACCCCCCCTCACACAGTACGGCCGCCCGCTCACACCCTCGCTGCCGCAGAGTGTCCAAGGCGCAGCGGACAGAGAGCGAGGGAGGCAGGGTCAGAGGTCGCGGGACGTCCAGCTGCTTCACGCGTGCTCGCCACCACCTGGGGAAGGACAGAAACACGTGTGACCGTGAACTGGGAGCAGTGACCCCCCACACGCACACGCACACGCAGTCACGCTTCTCACCAGGGCTGTTGGACACCTTCCGGACGTTTCTGTTGGAATCCCTTCTGTGCCATCCAGTCATCGCTGAGGAACTTGGTCCTGGAGACAGAGGCGGTCAGTGGAACATTGTGCCCCAAACCCCCCTCAATAACCCCCCATAACAACCCCTCCCCCCATAACCCCCCCCTCAATAACCCCCCATAACAACCCCTCCCCCCATAACCCCCCTTAACAACCCCCTCCCCCCATAAACCCCCCTCCCCCATAAACCCCCACCCCCCATAACCCCCCCCTCAATAACCCCCCATAACAACCCCTCCCCCCATAAACCCCCCCCTCAATAACCCCCCTCCCATAAACCCCCATAACCCCCCTCCTCCCATAAACCCCCTCCCCCCATAAACCCCTCCCTCAATAACCCCATAAACCCCCCCTCAATAACCCCCCCATAACAACCCCCTCCCCCCATAAACCCCCCCTCAATAACCCCCCCCTCAATAACCCCACCCCCTCCTATCCCCCATAAATCCCCCCTCAATAACCCCCCCTGCCCATAAACCCCCCCCTCAATAACCACCCCCTCCCCATAAACCCCCCCTCAATAAACACCCCCCCCCCCATAACCACCCCCTCCTACCCCCAATAACCACCCCCCCCCACCACCAAATCACTCCGACCCTCTGCTCCCCCCCCCCCCCCCCACTCACATGTAGTTGCGGACGGAGTCAGGCAGGATGACGACACATCGCTGACCAGCGGTCAGACCACGGGCCGCTTCCACGGCAACAGACACGGCGCTCCCGGAGCTGCCACCTGTAGGTCAGACCAGCGGTCAGTGCGGCCACACACGGACACACGCACACAGGTGGACCTGTGCTCTGAGGCGGACATGCATGGCCCCGTGCAAGGTACACGGACACACAGGGACACGGACAGCCGGAGAACGGTCACGGCCACCCCCCCCCCCCCACTCACCACAGAGCAGCCCCTCCTCCCGGATCAGTTGTCGAGCCATGAGGAAGGAACGTTCATCATTGCTCTTGTACCACTTGTCCACCACCTGCAGAGACCAACACCGTCAGCCTGAACCCCAACCCTGTCCCCCCAACCCCGTCCCCCCCAACACCGTCAGCCTCAACCCCAACCCTATCCCCGCAACACCGTCCCCCCAATCCCAACACCGTAAGCCGAACCCCAACACCGTCAGCCTGAACCCCAACCCCCCAACCCCATCACCCCATCTTCCCCAACCCCAACACCGTCAGCCTGAAAGCTTGAGAGCGGCCCCCCTTGTCCCGCCCCACTGGGTGTCGGGGTGGGGGGGATCCGGGCTTGAGAGCGGCCCCCCATGTCCCACCCGGCTGGGTGTCGGGGGGGCACAAACGTGTGGGGTACTCGCGGCTGAGCAAACCGCCGCTAAGTCCGGAGGTGCTCGTCAGGCCCAGGTGCCGTGATCCTTCCCGGGAGCAGGTCCCACACAACATGAGCCGCATTTCCTCGACTCCCTTCATCTCCCCCTGAGACGCAGGGAGGTGTGTTCTGTACGGGCTCCTTCTCCACACCCTGCACTGCCTTGCCCTGGTCCACCGTCCGGATACTTAGTTGCGGTCAGTGTTGCCCCCGGTGGGGGTCCTCTCTACGCAGGGATTCTGCCCCTCTCCATCGGGGCCCCGGGGGTGGGGGGCGACTGCACCGAGGATTCCCCTGCAACCTGTCTCTGTCACAAGGCTCGGTGCTGGGACCGCAGCTATTTACAATATACATTAATGACTTGGATGAAAGGATTAAAAGTACCATTAGCAAATTTGCCGATGATACAAAGCTGGGTGGCAGTGTGAACTGTGAGGAAGATGCTATGAGGTTGCAGGGTGACTTGGACAGGTTGTGTGAGTGGGGCGGAAGCATGGCAGATGCAGTTTAATGTGGATAAGTGTGAGGTTATCCACTTTGGTGGTCAGAGTAGGAAGGCAGATTATTATCTGAATGGTGTCAAGTTAGGAAAAGGGGACGTACAACGAGATCTGGGTGTCCTAGTGCATCAGTCACTGAAAGGAAGCATGCAGGTACAGCAGGCAGTGAAGAAAGCAATGGAATGTTGGCCTTCATAACAAGAGGAGTTGAGTATAGGAGTAAAGAGGTCCTTCTGCAGTTGTACAGGGCCCTAGTGAGACCGCACCTGGAGTACTGTGTGCAGTTTTGGTTCCAAATTTGAGGAAGGATATTCTTGCTATTGAGGGCGTGCAGCGTAGGTTCACTAGGTTAATTCCCGGAATGGCGGCACTGTCATATGTTGAAAGACTGGAGCGACTAGGCTTGTATACACTGGAATTTAGAAGGATGAGAGGGGATCTTATCGAAATGTATAAAGATTATTAAGGGGTTAGACACGTTAGAGGCAGGAAACATGTTCCCAATGTTGGGGGAGTCCAGAACCAGGGGCCACAGTTTAAGAATAAGGGGTAGGCCATTTAGAACGGAGATGAGGAAAAACCTTTTCAGAGAGTTGTGAATCTGGAATTCTCTGCCTCAGAGGGCAGTGGAGGCCAATTCTCTGAATGCATTCAAGAGAGAGCTAGATAGAGCTCTTAAGGATAGCGGAGTCAGGGGGTATGGGGAGAAGGCAGGAACGGGGTACTGATTGAGAATGATCAGCCATGATCACATTGAATGGCGTTGCTGGCTCGAAGGGCCGAATGGCCTCCTCCTGCACCTATTGTCTATTGTCACGGTTGGTTCACGGAATCGCCGGCCGCCTGCCACGTCTGCGGACTGGAAGAGTCTATGTGCCACGTGTACATGGCGTGTGTGAGGTTGCAGCTCCTGTTCCAATATCTAAAGGGGCTGCTCATAGCCTTCTGGCTGCACTTCCCACCCACCGCCCTCATCTCTGGACCCCCCTGTGCGTGGGGGAGAGGGTGGGGGGGGGGGGCTGAGGATGTCGTGGTTGGGTTGGGTTTGGGTTGGGTTGCTCCTGGGCCCGGCCAAGATGGCCGTCCGCGAGTCACGGCGTCAGGCGGAAGAGGGCTCTGCCCGAGCCGGGGTTCCGTCCCGTCCGTGCCCGGGTGGGGTTAGAGAGGGACCACGGCGCTGTCCACGGGCACCCTGGGGGTCTCTGGGTCCACTGGGCACCGTCGGGGACGTGTCCTTGACAAGGATGGGGATATCATTAGTACATTTGATGACGTATTGGGGGGGTGGGGGGGTTGGTTTTGATTTATTTCTTTCTGTAAAAATTATTGTAAATAATTGATTAAATAATTAGCCACGGGGGAGATGGGGGTCACTGGGGGGTGATGGGGGTCACTGGGGTGATGGGGGTCACTGGGGTGATGGGGTCACGGGGGGGTGATGGGGGTCACTGGGGTGGATGGGGGGTCACTGGGGGTGATGGGGGGTCACTGGGGTGATGGGGGTCACTGGGGTGATGGGGGTCACTGGGGGTGATGGGGGTCACTGGGGTGATGGGGTCACTGGGGTGATTGGGGTGATGGGGGTCACTGGGGTGAGGGGGGTCACGAGGGGTGATGGGGTCACGGGGGGTGATGGGGGTCACGGGGGGTGATGGGGTCACGGGGGGTGATGGGGTCACGGGGGGTGATGGGATCACGGGGGGTGATGGGATCACGGGGGGTGATGGGATCACGGGGGGTGATGGGGGTCACGGGGGTCACTGGGGGGTGATGGGGGTCACTGGGGGGTGATGGGGGTCACTGGGGGGTGATGGGGTCACGGGGGGATGATGGGGGTCACTGGGGTAATGGGGGTCACTGTGGGTAATGGGGGTCACGGGGATGATGGGGGTCATGGGGGTGATGGGGGTCACGGGGGATGATGGGGGTCACGGGGGATGATGGGGGGTCACGGGGGATGATGGGGGTCACGGGGGATGATGGGGGTCACGGGGGGATGATGGGGGTCACGGGGATGATGGGGGTCACGGGGGATGATGGGGGGTCACGGGGTGATGGGGGTCACGGGGTGATGGGGGTC